>NC_092636.1:6466425-6638925 GCF_039555335.1 Amphiura filiformis | reverse complement strand
CTGATAAGGAAATGTACTTTGTAAAGTGCTTTTGTAAGTTCAACACGTATTGAAATAAATTGTAATCTCGCAATCTCAGATCAACGGAACAGACCGTTAGATTACCGTATGCCATATACGATACAAATAACTTTTTCTACTTAACTTCTCATTTTTGTTATCGTAAAACTGACGTAATAACGTATTAAAAATTGAAGGAATAAGCCCAATCGGCATTGGAAGTTTGCAATGCATTGTGGGACAGTTTTTGCAGTTTTAGGACACTTTGTCCTTTGACCTATCAGGAAAATTGCTGTAATTATTAATAATTTATTTATTATTGTCATAATGTTATCATTAAAAATATTTAAATAATTAATTTATTTAATAATAATGTTTTTTAAGTTTGTTTTTATTCTAGTAACACGTTTTAAATTATATTTTGTACGCACAAAACCCGAATTTTTTTGAATTTTCCAGATGGGTCAAAGGGCAAAGTGTCCTAAAAAAACCGGAAGTTACAATAGCGATTTGGCTTATTGAATTGTCAAAAACAGAAATAACATTGTACAGTACTCGAATGTTAGTTCATACGTGCTGGTAATAAACAATTTCAAAAGTTTAAACTGACTTTTAGCACAAAATTCACTAACCTTGAATTTTCGATGTGTGACACACATCTTCATCAGAAGAAGTCCTAAGATGTTGTGATGGACTTGCCCTTTTGTTGATCATTGGCAACCTTATACAACGCCCTCATTCGACCAAAAGTTGCCAATGATCAACAAAAGGGCAAGTCCATCACAACATCTTAGGACTTCTTCTGATGAAGATGTGTGTCACACATCGAAAATTCAAGGTTAGTGAATTCTTGTGCTGAAAGTCAGTTTAAACTTTTGGAAACATTGTACAGGTAACTGTTATTTAATTCAATAATATTCAGGCAACATATCACTTGCATTACCAGGTAGTGAAGATCCATAACATTGACAAACAGCACCCTGACATAAAAAAAATGCAAATCCGGATTTCTAGCAGTCTACTAGTAGTTGTGGTACTGAACGTGTTGTACACTCGCACTCAATCAATCACAAGACTGTTTGTTTTTTCCTTTCGTTAGGAAAAAAATGCCTTACACGATTTAAGTGGAAGCTGCTGGAGTGAAAGATAATTTAAAATGCTTAGGTGGGATGGCAGGAGCCATTTAAACCATTTAACTAAAATCTGCCGTGTACTTCTTAATATTAATACATTGATCTTATAAAAATAAGGAAGCCAATAATCGCATAATTATATTTCCATAGGTCTTGCATTTCTTGATTTAAGGCTAATAATATATCAAAACGTTTAGGAGTTTTCCCCTCCCATGAAAATCGGACCACATGGGGCAGATATGACACCTCTTATATCAAGTCTTAGGATCTCCTTTATCCCATATTATTCATCTTGTGTGTCACCTTTATTTGTCTCCATTAGCGATACACCACAAGGTCATACTAACTTCCGATTTGTCTTAAATCTATATCAAACATAATTAAATGCTTCTCATTCAAATGAAAATGTTTAAGACAAATTCTACAAAATCACATCTCAAGTGATATTAAGTGCTATATATTGTTTTGATTGGTTTATAACTAGTCTAATATTGAATATATTTAATTTGCACTTATCTCACAGATTCCGATACAATGAGTGCAATAATGATGAACATTTTCATAACAAAAACAAAAACAAAAACAAAAAAACCCTGAGAATATAGAGGCGTATAATTGTGAAACTGTATAAGATTAATGTTTATTCAGGCTTCATTAATATGTACATATACTCGTTGTCCTGTTCGTCAGCTGCTTGTTATGTCAAGATACTTATGGGAACATTATTGTCATCAATTACACTCCGCTAATGAGATGCCTAGAATATTTCTACTCACACGCTATCCTTACTGTGATAATGGCCCACAAGCTGTTAATAATGAGTAACATATTCTATCAATGAAATAATCTTAGATGACCATAAAAACTTCATACTATATGTATTTATGTAAAATTAATACTTGTCAAGGTTTTATCATGGTAAATACTGTTCTCTTTTTTAAATACTGTTCTCTTTTTCACTCAAGACAAACATATATATTGCCCACTCTGTTGTAAAATTAAAATCATGAAAACGATATTCCTATTTTCAGGTTCAAACGCTATGACCGATTTTACCTAATGGCCTGAGTTGGACCACTTTTTGCCAGTTTCGCACAATAAATTTTGTACTGCGTAAAATGAACTACCATGCTTATCGTTTTATACTTGCACATGTCTGTTTTTCTCACCTAATTGATTTTTCCCTTGTATGTTTTTTTATTATTATTCTAATTTCTTTTCATTCTATGCTTGTCACTTTCTTTTGCTGTCTTTCTCATTTAATCTCTGGCAGTGCTAGTTACTAGTGCTACTTGTTTTTACCTTGTAAAAGGGATGTTTTTATGCTCTCGAAACGTCGGTTGTTTTGTCTTTTTTCAACAGGTCTTTGAGACTATGTCGCCAATATTGTTCACAGATACGTTACCATATTTCTAATGGATAACAATCTGTGTAAATAATTGGCTAGATGAGTGTTCTCATATGTGATGGATCAAGCAGGCTCTATAGTTATATTATATATGTGGTACATAACACAATGGTTTCAAAGTAAAAAACAGGTCTATTAATGGCAAAAAGTCCTGACGTTACGTTCATGTCGTCACAGATACGTTACCTAAATTCTACTCCCCTCGGAAAAAAACGCTGTGATAAATGAAGCCAAATACCATACCAGACTTTAGTACATTGGGTGATGACTGATCAAGAATAGGTATTAAGTCGGTAAGCTTTACACTTGCACGATTTAGACAAAGGTGGGAAAGGGCTTCACAGATACGTTACCACAGATACGTTACCCCCATCGCGTACAAGTAATATTGCTCAAAAAGGAAGTATTGTTGAAAAATCACCCATGCATTGTTTTGTGTTCTAAAACTATTAAAGTTTACGATTCTGAAAGATTTTCATGAATTCTTCGTGTTTGGCATTTTGTCATTCCTGAGACCAAGCTTGAACGCTTTATCGGAGAATGGGCCTACAATCATAGCAGAAATAATCGATATTTCTACCGTGGTTTGCAAAATCATCCATCCATGGCTTCATGCGGATATTCACGCGGTGATTGTGAAAGTATTGGTAGTCGGATTTGCAAAATGGTGCAATCAAAACCGAAATTCTGACAAAACTATGATATATATCAGTAGCCCAGTGCTTTAGAAGTTGGGAAATATCTTTCATTATCGAATTACGGTATTATTATTACTTTAAAAAGCAAAAACGTTGACCCCCAAAATCCAGGAAAAGCTCCTGGAAAGTCGACATTGTGACACTAGACGGCTACATTTTACACCGAAAAGGTGTAGATTACAATTTCGCTCATTTCAACACTGAATTCGATCGGTGCATTGCCTAATTAATTGACTGAGTGAACCTTGCATAACATTAGCCAACGAGTGGTTAGCGTTCTGATTGATTAAGTATTTATGAAATCTGATATTAAGGGACATGTTTTTGGAAGTATTGACTGTCTATGGAAAAGGTACCTAACTTAATTAGATGCGATATCTATACTTTAACTAGCATTGTCCTAAATTTTATGCATCCATTATCGCTTTTAACAATGTGGGTATTTGGATGTGGTGATGAAATATTACAAGTAAGTTACTATGTTTAAGATTGGTCTTAACCCCGGAATTATGGAAACTTTTGAGTCTAATTATCCAGTTGTCAAAATTAAAAAAACCCTTTGGGTTAAACAACTGTGTTTATTTTGGGATTTTTTCCCGGGGGGGGGGGGCACTCCCATTATGGCCTGTACACCATCCGCGATAATGAACACGCGTAAAAAGGGTAGTTTTTCATGGATAGGCACGATACGCGCGTATGGTGTTTAGGGTGTCAAAAACATGAAAAATTGGAAAAAAGGGGTAGCAAAATTGCGAATGAAATCCCTGTTTAGGGTGTTAAATCAGGCGCTTAGGGTATCGTTTTACCCAAGGGTTAAATCCTTGTTTAGGGTTTTTTCAAATCCCCGGGGATTTTTTCCAACACGGACCATTTTTGCCCAAATTTGATCTCACAGATAGATTCATCATGTCTTTACCATTCTAAATATGTATGCTTTTAGGGACGCACCATTAGATTCTCAGGGGGGCATGGGAGTTTGGGTCAGGCAGAATTTTTTTTTTTTTTTTTTTGCCTCCGAGAGCACCAAATTTTTTTTTTTTTCAGCCGCCTTCGGCGGCAAAAGTTTTTTTTTTTTTTCAATTTTTATGTACATTTTTTTTTTTATTTATTAGGGGGGGAATTTTTTTTTTTTACTCATCAGTGAGGCAAAAATTTTTTTTTTCGTCTCACTAGTGGGCAAAGTTTTTTTTTTCAAATAACTCCCATGCCCCCCCCTGGTGTACTTTGGACCAACATTTTATCAGTTATGAGCCCCGAAGGTTTCCATAATTACTATTATATTAAGGGCGTACTACACCCATATATTGGTTTGATTGGTCTAAAAAAATATTTTGTCATTTATAGCTAGGCGATATATGCACGGATCATGTGAAATAAAAAAAAAAAAGAAAAAAAAGAAAAAAAGGTGCTTTTAAACCATTGTATATAGTAAGTCATGTTAGCCCTATATATTTTTTGTTTACTGTAACCTAGTTACTCAGATGCGTGTTTCATAACAAATCATAATTTATTCTTTTCAACATGTTCAAGTAGGGTACATGAATAGAATACATTAAATCCTTTGTTATACTCTCTATAGAAAATCTAGTGGTACATGCAAAATATATAACACTGAATAAATTAAATAAACACTTACACAATAGATGCATATAGTCATTAGTCAAGTCAATACTATGTGTTGTTAGGAGAAGAAAAGGCTATTAGGTCACCGTATGTCAGGTTATAGGTCAATTGGTTCAGGTCAAATTTAAGCATCAATTTTGAATACACATGTGAGAGTATGTGATATCAGAATGAGGAATAATTTTGATATTCTGTCTTAACTGGATATATATCGAGAAGTGCAAGGTGGATATACTAATATACCTTGGGATGTAAATGGTGAGTACAATTTAAAATTCCTAGTTGAGATGGATTTCACAAATAAATATAAAATAGTTACCAAAATCACAAAAGCTAAGCTTACGGAAAACTACCCAATATGGTGGTATAGGTGACAAGAAATACATTTTTTTCAACATTGCTGTAGTATGGTTGTAGTAACATGTTACCTATGGCTTAAATAAGATACAATGAAATAATGTAGCAAAAAAAAAAAAAAAAAAATATAGCTCAACATTGAAAATAGAAGCATTTTAACAGGTTCGTTTTTTGATAGTTGTGGAGCACCAAGTTCATGAAGTCATAAAAGAAATCAGGGACCACTTATTCCCATTTTACATATCAACATTATTTCCCTAATGTGTTAGCAACACATATCCAAAATTTTAACGAAATCCGTTGATAGTAAGCTTTCCAAAATGAAGTGAATTTAAATCATCAGTGATGTACCACCTTTTGGCTTCTACTTTTAAAAGCATGTAAGCTACGTTGATACCGATGCCACCAATAAAACGAGAAGATTTGCCACTTCATTTTTCATAGCACTTTGTCCAATTTTTTTGTGTAATTTCTTCACAAAATGCAAAAAAATGCAAAAAAAAATCAATGGGTGCAGTACCCCCTTAAGGCCAACCTTAAAACATTTATTTTACCATGGTTATTAAGCTAATTGTTATAATAGTGAAATGCCCTTTTCAACGAAGTGAAACATAATTATATTGAACAAAATCATTGTATTTCTGTAAACACATCCATTAGTATATTTGAATATTTGATCATCTAACCTAAAATAACTAGAGAATGGGAACCTTGCAAACACGGCACTAAGCACGACGGAGACAAATTAATGATCATACATCATTCATAGTCTTATTCAATGTTTGTGCAAGCCTTGAGTTTAGATTCAATGTAAATATAATCCTGTTAATTCCTGTCCTGTTTCCCTTTCCCTACCTGGCGTCAAGAAGAGAAAGATATTACAATGACATCAATGATTCTTTATGATGAGGTCAGGGGCGTAGCAGCTTCCCAGCAAACACAAAACGTTTTCGACATCATTCACAAAAGGTTAGAAAAGGTTGCCAGAACACGTTTAAATGTCGGGTTATATAAAGGATATATTAAGGGTATAAAACGTTTTCATAACATTCAAAAACATTTGTTGATAACCTACTGCAAATATTCTAACATAATGTTATTTAAGTGTTGACAAAATATTTGACAAAAATGTTTGCAAAAAATATTGTACAATAACATGTTGAAAACAATTTGAAAATATTGTTGTAGTGTGTTTTCATACAACACGTTTTAAAACGTTTCCATGGCCTTTATATAACCCGACAATTAATGTTATTAAAACGTTTTTATCTAAACCAAAACCCCAAATATAACATGTTTAAAACGTGTTAAAAACATTTTTGTGTTTGCTGGGTTGTTTGGTCAGGGGCAAAATAAAAATTCGGGGGCACAGACGAAAATTACAGTTGCATCATATATACAATACATAGAGACTGTATGTTTTCGAGCTTCAAAAAGATTTTATTGGGATGATATGCGTGCGTAGGGCAAAATTTCAAAAAAAATTCACAGTGTTTTTTTTCAGTTATACAAAACTTGAATTGTGCTTATTGTCCTATTTAGAGTGCCATTTTCAAAAAAGAAACGAAAATGCTATTAAAGTCTGGATCAAGAGAGTAAGTAGGCTTCATACATTACATATCGTCACCCTCATAACCAAAGTGCCTAAGTCATTCTTACATGTTTCTCATTTTACATGTAAGAATGACTTAGGCACTTTGGTTATGAGGGTGACGATATGTGTGGTGGATTTATAATCTTGACAGTTTCGTTTGTGGCACGTTTTATGACGTTAAGAAGTGTGTTTATTGCAATTAGCCTATAATGGGTTTTACGCCTTTACACACAAAAATAACCGTCAGAGGACCCTATATTGCCTTATGTTTCGCAGTCGGTCACACGATCATTGTATTGAAACAGTGGTAACCTGATAAGGAAATGTACTTTGTAAAGTGCTTTTGTAAGTTCAACACGCATTGAAATAAATTGTAATATCGCAATCTCAGATCAACGGAACACACCGTTAGATTACCGTATGCCATATACGATACAAATAACTTTTTCTACTTAACTTCTCATTTTTGTTATCGTAAAACTGACGTAATAACGTATTAAAAATTGAAGGAATAAGCCCAATCGGCATTGGAAGTTTGCAATGCATTGTGGGACAGTTTTTGCAGTTTTAGGACACTTTGTCCTTTGACCTAGCAGGAAAATTGCTGTAATTATTAATAATTTATTTATTATTGTCATAATGTTATCATTAAAAATATTTAAATAATTAATTTATTTAATAATAATGTTTTTTAAGTTTGTTTTTATTCTAGTAACACGTTTTAAATTATATTTTGTACGCACAAAACCCGAATTTTTCTGAATTTTCCAGATGGGTCAAAGGGCAAAGTGTCCTAAAAAAACCGGAAGTTACAATAGCGATTTGGCTTATTGAATTGTCAAAAACAGAAATAACATTGTACAGTACTCGAATGTTAGTTCATACGTGCTGGTAATAAACAATTTCCAAAAGTTTAAACTGACTTTTAGCACAAAAATTCACTAACCTTGAATTTTCGATGTGTGACACACATCTTCATCAGAAGAAGTCCCAAGATGTTGTGATGGACTTGCCCTTTTATTGATCATTGGCAACCTTATACAACGCCCTCATTCGACCAAAAGTTGCCAATGATCAACAAAAGGGCAAGTCCATCACAACATCTTAGGACTTCTTCTGATGAAGATGTGTGTCACACATCGAAAATTCAAGGTTAGTGAATTCTTGTGCTGAAAGTCAGTTTAAACTTTTAGAAACATTGTACAGGTAACTGTTATTTAATTCAATAATATTCAGGCAACATATCACTTGCATTACCAGGTAGTGAAGATCCATAACATTGACAAACAGCACCCTGATATAAAAAAATGCAAATCCGGATTTCCATCAGTCTACTAGTAGTTGTGGTACTGAACGTGTTGTACACTCGCACTCAATCAATCACAAGACTGTTTGTTTTTTCCTTTCGTTCCCGGCAAATGCCTCACACGATTTAAGTGGAAGCTGCTGGAGTGAAAGATAATTTAAAATGCTTAGGTGGGATGGCAGGAGCCATTTAAACCATTTAACTAAAATCTGCCATGTACTTCTTAATATTAATACATTGATCATATAAAAATAAGGAAGCCAATAATCGCATTTATATTTCTATAGGTCTTGCGTTTCTTGATTTAGGGCTAATAATATATCAAAACGTTTGGGAGTTTTTCCCCTCCCAAGAAAATCGGACCACATGGGGCAGATATGACACCTCTTATATCAAGTCCTAGGATCTCCTTTATATAACCCATATTATTCATCTTGTGTGTCACCTTTATTTGTCTCCATTAGCGATACACCACAAGGTCATACTAACTTCCGATTTGTCTTAAATCTATATCAAACATAATTAAATGCTTCTCATTCAAATGAAAATGTTTAAGAAAAATTCTGCAAAATCACATCTTAAGTGATATTGAGTGCTAAATTGTTTTGATTGGTTTATAACTAGTCTGATATTGAATATTTTTAATTTGCACTTATCTCACAGATTCCGATACAATGAGTGCAATAATGATGAACATTTTCATGACAAAAACCCCTGAAAATATAGAGGCCTACAATTATTGTGAAACTATATAAGATTAATATTTATTCAGGCTTCACTAATATGTCGGCTACATATACTCGTTGTCCTGTTCGTCAGCTGCTTGCTATGTCAAGATACTTATGGGAACATTATTGTCATCAATTACACTCCACTAATGAGATGCCTAGAATATTTCTACTCACATGTTAATAATGAGTAACATATTCTATCAATGAAATAATCTCACATGACCATAAGCGCTTCATACCTTCGTGCATAATTTAGATTCCCGTTCACCCCTTAGGAAAGTGAAATTGGTTTAAATTACAAGAAGGGAAAGTTAAAAAATATATTAAAATATATATATTCACACTCATTTTAAGACATCAGTTAAGATAAAACGTTCGTGAAGTTGACAACAACGAAATAGCAATTAATATTGAAATGATTAATAATATCTCTATACCTGCCCAACAATTGTTCAAGCAATGTAGTTTAACATTAACTGCAATGCTTTTGTTTATAAAGAATAGTACGATCAACGCCACGGACACGTTCAGTAGCGTAGCTAGGGGGCTTAGCGCACCCGGTAACCCCACATTCCTGATAAACGTGCCAGCGGAGCGAGCGAAAATTTGCACAAATACCACTAATGTGGCTATAAGCTTCTAAGACACTTGGCCTACCTAGTTTACGCCACTAGACTCATATGTGTATCATCAGAGATTATTATCTCCACCACACACCCCGTCCCCCCACACAACCACACACACCTGCTACGTACATACACAAAAGTAAAGTAATATATGTCTTTTTCAATATTTTGTTGAATAAAAATACACTCATATGATTTTTTCCCCAATAAGGTAAAAATGTATATGTCTATTATCACTGCAAAACTAATCATTTACGCACCATCAACATCTTGCACCACTTTCAATCTGCTGTAGCACTCAGTACTACAATTAAGGCATTTGCTTTGAACCATGGAATGAAAGTCTTGTGATTGATTGAGTGTAAGCGCGTATACTAAATGATTTCGCTGATAATATAGCCCCGTTGGAATCTTCAATAGCCCGGGCCCTGTCACAGCTTACTAGGACTGCCACTGCAGCAGAATATATAACTGCAAACTCAGTGGCGTAACTCCTATGGGCTCTGGGGGGGCGTGCCCCCGGGCACCCGGGCTAAGGGGCACCCAAGCCTGGATAGCCTTTGACACGATAGTACTTTGTTATAGGAAAGAAGTGGAAACCTTTACCCACCATGCATTGAATTACTCTTCATTTGGGTGCCCTTCAACACAAAATTTTCGCGCGCTTCGCGCGCATTGCAACATATAAATTGTCATTTTAAAGACCTAAATTCAACTTCATTAAATACCAAATTAGTGGTATTTATGCACATTTTCGAGCGCCCGCACGCAATTGTTTTAGGAAGAGGGGGGTATTTTGTATTCTTGCCCCTGGGCGCCATATGCTACGTCACTGCAACTAGTGACGAGTCTCCAAAGTAAAGACATTAGAGAATATGAAAACATTTTGTTTTATTAACATGAACTGCATTGAAACATGATATAAATTTAATCTGAAACACTTCGTAAGTTATTCGGTAGGTCTATGGCTTTCAATACTAAAATTGATTAGCTCTGCACCATGTTGGTCAGGGGCACCCGAACTACTTTCGCCCCCGGGCACCCTGACCCAAAGTTACGCCACTGTGCAAACTCAGCCAGCACTTGAGGTCTATCATAGTACCATCAACCATGTCACATTCTTCAAGTACTTTGGTACCGATAGGCTCTAGTGTTGGAGACCTAAAAAGAAGAAAATTACTAGCCTGGGCAGCATTCTGGAATCTGAAACGCCTTTCGAGAAGCACATCCCTGCCAATCGAAACAAAAATCAAGTTGTTTGTGACAACCTGTGTTACTGTCTTTCTGACTGTACGGGTGCAAGTCATGGGTAATCACTAAGGACATGGAAAACAAGATCGATGCATGCCTTTGCAACATCTCGCTACAGAATCAAGCGTGTGGATCGGATTCCAAATGAAACAATCTACAATCTGATAAATTCCACTCTACTGTATTGCCCGGGGGGGGGGGCACTTCAATTTGAAATGGATATAGGTGTAGGGCTGGCGCTTTCGCACTAATGGGCATTCGGTGAGAGCAACATGTAAAAAATATGTGGTCATTGGGTGAGAGCATGATTTTTGGCATTCGGTGAGAGCAAAATGTAAACAATATGGGGTCATTGGGTGAGAACATGACCTTTTTTTTTAAATGGAATCTTTGGGTGAGAACCAAAACAGCGCCACAAAAACCTCGAAACTCGAATTTCTAGTTCTAAATGGCTTCAAATTTCTTTATTTTTTCAAAATAAGTAACAAAATCAGTGATAAATGAAAGTTGCTGTTCAAATTGAACTTGTAAGGGTCTTTGGGTGACAGCTCAAATGGAAAAATAGGGGGTCTTCGGGTGACAGAGCGCGGAGCGAGCATGTGTTCGTGAAAAAATATGGGGTCTTTGGGTGACAGCGATGTTGAAAAGGGGGTCTTAACAGCCCTACATACGCGTCACCTCCAAAGTTGGAGTGCCCCCGGGCTGTATTGTCAGAGTAAAGACTCATCAACTCAAATTTCTGGGCCATATACTGCGTTTACAATACGACGAGCCTGTGAAAGAATATGCTCCGCAGCCGACTGCTGCTGCTGCTGCTACTGCTGCTGCTGCTGATGATGATGAAGGTGTTGATGATGATGATGATGATGAGTGCGTACATCACGTTCAGAACAACAAATACTCGTACATTACTAAATTAAAGGAATCAGAAAATAACGATACTGATTGGTATTTTTTCTTTTTGTTCTCATGTTGCTGCTTTTCAATGTCATGGTAACTGTGACAATTATTACAATTTAAAAAATATTTAAAAAAGAGATCGAAGATATAAGTATTTAAAATAATAATAATATATATAGATAATACAAAATAAACACATATCAATTGGTGTGGTAAATACGCACATTTGTGTTTAAAACAGAATATTGTGATTGACAAAAACAACAAACTAACGATATAAAAATAAGTAATATCGTCCTTAAACCTGCTAGGAATAATGTTCAATCAAAGAATACTATATCTTCATCACACACACATACACTCCCTAAAATACGCGGGAAAACAAGCGACACACATACACCCAAACACCCCCCACACATTCATAGAAATTTTTTTCATAAAGGTGTGCATTAAAAGTGTCCATTATATATTGTAAGCCCAATAATTTACGTACCATAAATATCCGCGCCCTTTTCAATCTCGACTGTAATGTAATTCACTCTTTGAAATTCATAGTCCTTTTTATTGATTCGTAAATGGCAATAGCGTACTTGGAACCTGTACATAAGCATACTAACTAAATATAATGAGATTAATATCAAATGGAGACTACAGAATAATGGGCATGGTATGATGTTTATTCTTACCCCTTACCCGTCCTTTTGAATATACGGTACGCAACTACAAAAATGTTTTGCTGAATGTTGTACCAGGAAAAAATGTCTAAGTGAATTTGATCTATGAATTCGAAGTCATGTAAATTGGCCCCCACTTCAAAACCTCATGTATGCATTTTCGGTCCCACCCACAAAATAGCCAATAGTTTAACTTTAACACACCTTTATTTGAAGTAATCTATAAACAAATGTAACAGAAAATGGCAAATTTATGAGGAATTACAGCGGCAAACAGTCTTGACAGCGATGTTGAAAATGGTGATAGGAGGTTTTAATGTGGGTCATATTTGCAGATAGGAGGTTTTGATTTAGATCATATCTGCAGATAGGAGGTTTAGATTTTAGATAGGAGGTCCTGTGATACTAAACATCAGCTTCTTAATGCCCCTAACAAACAGACCAGACGATAATTTTCAGCATGGTATAGGTGCGAATTTAAATAGTTTCTTTACAGCTTATGCTTTAGGCCAAGACTTATTTATGCTGAAGGTTAGCGACTATTTAGCATCAGTTTTTATTCCACCTTATTTTTTTTTTATAACGTCACAAATATTATACATAACTTACAATACCCTACATAGCTCCAAAGATATATTTATGCGCTTCTATGCAATATACATGTTTGAAATATTTAGAGAGTAAATGATTGGATTTTGTCTTTTGCCTATCCAATATCGTGTCATAATGGATGGGCTGGCCAACATTTTTAGTAGTGGATGCCGGCGCGATTATGACACGATATTGGATTGGCAAAAGACAAATCCTATCTTTTATTCTCATTCTTATTCAGTTTTAATGTAATTTTTGCGAGAAAAACTGCCTTTTTTCAGAAAAAAAAAGTTACTTTTGTGAGGACATCCCCGTTGTTTTAAATGAACGAAACCATCACGAACATCTAAGCCGCCGAATCGCGTTCTTGGTTCTCGCACGTGTATTACGCGAACGCATTATCGCGCGATCATTGAGGAGCAACAAGCGTGCCGCCGTTGCGTGGCGGCCCGCGCCCTGACTAATATCACTATCAACTATTGTGAGATATTATACACCAGAAAACCAATCAAATCACGTTAATTCTTTACAAGACGCACCCATTGAATAAGAATATTAAATTTCTATTCATTAAATACTATACTGAATACCATTAACATTAGCAAAAATATCATTGGCCACAATAAAATAAAATCAGTTGTTTTTGATCTTGATATGTTGGTAATTTTCACTTTGTACAAAGCATGATTACAAGTTCAAGCTATTTAAATCTTGATTTTTGTGAGTATCGACAGAAAAGTACACGTTTCATCTCCTTTTTAAAATGTGGCAACTTGATAGCGTAAATCAGCGGATTCAATGCGCTATTCAACAGCAAAATACACCCAGCGTATGGTCCCAACCTTCCAGGTCGTGCCGTGGTCATCATAATGATGGCAAATGGTACGGTACAAGCAAGGAATGTGCACAGAATGTAGAACATACTTTTGGTTACCTCCATTTGCCGCCTTGTCAAACTTCTGCGAAGGTTATGAGAAGTGATAGAATCTGTTGAGCTTTGTGCTGATATCATTGCCCGGGTTTGCTTGCGGATCACAAAATACAATTTGATGTAACAAGTTATAGACACCAACAGAGGAATTGGGTACTGGATTGAGGTGACGAAAAGTTCAAATGCCTGTGTCTTTGGGTGTCTTTTGTCCCACGTGCAAGAGCTAAAGCGTCTGTCATAACCGAGTTTACCAAAGTCGGACCAAAGAGGAGGTGAGGCAACAGCTAAGTTGAAAAGAGCGTTTATGGTGATGATGATGCCAGTGTTGGTTGTTGAAAATATCTTGTCGTATGTTGCTCTTGACATGGTAAACAGTAAGAGCCGATTTACAGCAATACATGACATGGTACATATGCTGAAACCAATCAGGGCGATATTTTTGAAGCTCGTCATTGCACAAATCCAGTTCGGTAAAGGCCACCCATCTGTGCTTAATATCGCGACGATAGACCATGGAATATTCAGCATAGTCAAGAGATCTGAGAAACTCAATGCTACCACAAATGCGTATGTAACACTTCGAAGGTCTTTTGTCAATATAACAGCAGTTATTACCAGTCCATTTCCAAATATACCAGCGGACATAACACTAAAGAACAGTACTGCAACTATGTACCTGTCAATTGGCTCTAAAACAACATCATCAATCTCAATGGTTGTATTATCAGTTACATTTGATCTTGAAAAGATATCCATATTTGTTGGCTATATCCAATTCACATCGATTAGAGCTGTAGCTATAATGGTTTTTGGCGCTAAGGTTGTTCAGTTTTTGATTGCTTACGGCACTCTCGCATCAGCATGGGATATATGACTCCTTTATACTAAACACAATCATCACTTTTAAAAGCTTCGCATCACTTCTCGTCGCAATAATGCCGACACGCCTGCGCAGCTTATAGAGAATAGATGATGTGACAGATAACTTGGGTTACATTACTTCGTAACTGACTTCACCGACCCAGCGATCAGTGACAGCACATTTACAGATATTAAGGTGATGCAGACCTGTCAACTATGGTAAAGTGTGATAAATTGTTTTCCATACGATTTATAGGAGCAAAAAGCGGTATAATCTCAAAGCAAACATAATAACCCGCAATGTATGGAGATGCGTAGTGACTGAGATATTTTCAATATACCGTTAAGAAGCAAAATAAAAATAAAATTGCCGTAAGAATTGCCTTGCAAGGCTACTTTCCAAGAGTGGCTTTTTTCGTGCGAGGGCAATATTAAATTCGAAATAATTCTATTGATCTTAAAAATCGAATGTGTTTTTGTTTGGTCCTTCATTACATAATGTGTTTTTCAACGGCGATAACAACTAAATAACAATATTTAATTCCTTTAATTAAAATTCAATGCATTCTCTAAAATTTATATGTAGTATATTTAGGGATGTACTTTACTACTTTCTTTTTAAAGGCCATTTTAATAATTACGATAATTTCCAGTTACTAGGTTATTTTCTATTAAGACAATGCAAAATTCTGTAACAGCCGTTATTTAGAGTCAAACGTTTGAAAGAGTTAATCCTCATTAGTTGGTCTCGCAATTACCAATTATATAACTGGACGTCTGTGCGTGCTTTGAAGATCAATTTATCACATTGATGAATGCTAGTCATACACTGATTGCTTAATCTCAAGGCCCTTCGGAGAATTGTATATGGTTTCGCATAGTGGTCTACACTTGTACATTTTAATTTTGTATAAATTACTGTACATTACATTGATGAAAAATGATAATTTGCTTTATAAAAAACTGTTGTTTTTAACTAGACCAATTTTCGGTTCTTAAAAAATAAAATGAAGAAAAAGGCAAAAACAAACGAACACAAAACGATTGCTCCGAACCGGTGTTATCATTGATTTCGCATATAAGATGCTTAGCTAAATATAAATGCAGTAACGCGTGTAACTACATGTATATGCACTGGGTTTGGTATAAACTCCCGTACCAACTTTGTCAACTTGGGCTACTGTACTTCAAGGGACGGAATATCCAACATCCCCTATTATATACATACAACGTTTGGAATGAAAACTTACGATTAGGCAGCCTTACTTCCACCTCCCGACATTTCCTTTACAATTGCTGATTTGCATCACTGGTAACTATTGTATACATGTTGTAACTGTGACATGCCGGAGTATTTGCAGTATAACTCTATTTAAATTTATCAGAAATTAATTATCTATGAAATGTAAGAATTTTGCTGATTTTTGATAGATTCATATAGAGTTGAACTATAATGGATCTGAAAAACCTTCCTTCCCCTGCATGCCAAAGCTACCCCATTTGTGCGGAGTTATATTTTTTGTTCATCTTGATGAGCCATTCATTTTTATATCACTAATACATAAATTCTAGACAGTTCATTGGTTGATTACCATTTGCCATTTTTACCATCACCCACTCCATGTGATAGTCTTTACCATCATGTGCTTTGCCGTAGTGCGCCTGCGCCAAGCCGTGCGCTGACTCTTGGACTCGCCGATTTAGTTATGGGGTGGGTCCCAAAATGCGAAGTATATCACCGCAAAACACGGTGTTATGTTGATGAAAAATGTATTTCCTGCATTAAATAGTAAATATAATATGAAAAATGTATTTCCTGCCTTAAATAGTATTTTAGTAATAGAATTTATGCATGAGTGATATAAAACACATATTAACAGTCTTAAATTCGTGTAATGGTCGAAATATAATCACTCGGTGAAAGATGTATTGTTCCATTCCACTCGCCGTTCCGGCTCGTGGAATGGAACAATCCATCTTTCACCTCGTGATTATATTTAGACCATCACACTCATAGACAGTTAATATTTGTATACTATACCTATTTCAACCCTTTCATAAAATTACATGATTCTTTGGCGAATCTCGCATCTACATAAATTAATGCATTGATATTCTATAAGCAAATGATTAATTGAATAAATATATAAATATATAGACAAGTTACTGAATACATGAATTAAATAGACTAAATTCAGAAACTATTTTGGCGTATATAAAATTGAAATAAAATTCTCTGCCTCCTAAACCACATAAATTTTAGCACGATTGGGTATCACGAATTATATGATGTGCAGTTAATATTCATATATTCTTTTATACATAGGATGCTAGAGTTTTAACACAAAAAATATTTCATTGAAAACCCTCCCACTTGGCGATTTCAGAAAGGTAACCACGCTTCCCTAGAATGTGCAATAAATTAGCATTCAAATATTTCTTATTTTAGCAGCATTCTAGAAACACTTGGCGTATGACGAATAGAGGAGAGGAGTAAAAAAACCTGATAATGTTCAATTAATATATTTATGTATATTGTACCATACCGGCAGTGTTGCTGAGGTAATGTACTCCCTGTAGAGAAAGTGACTCGAAGTCAAGTTCATTGACCGTTTTGACTATTAATTGCCACGGCTGAGGTAGTTTGATACACACCACGGAAAAGGTATCATGTTTACTAACAATCTGTTGTACAATATAGATGTCACAACATCTCTGATGTTTATTTCAAGAAAATAGTGATTTAGAAGCCTTCCTTTAATTTTAAACGTATGTGTTATTGAGTGAAACACAAGCCACCCAATCGTAAATTAAGTCATAAACAAAGTTGTCATACAATTTTTCATGAAAAAACATGTAACGACAGTTTTGTCACATCAACTTTAATATATCAACTTTAATACATTACTTTATTATAGTGCATTTTGCCCAAATATAGTACATTTTATAAAACTGAAGTTTACACAACCCAGTCAGTAGTCACTCTACTAAAGTGCTAATATTACACACTGTGCAATAATCTTAAAGTGCTAATTTTGAGCACATTAGTGCAGTGGTAGTTTAGGATGACTACACTGACGCCCTCTGTTGGTCAAAGTTACATCAAGGCTACGCAAAGTTTTAACATTAAGGGTTAAAAGTTAAAATGCCAATTCCGAGACAGCCCGTCATCCTTGCCACGGCTGAGGTAGTTTGATACACACCACGGCACTGGTATCATGTTTACTAACAATCTGTTGTACAATATAGATGTCACAACATCTCTGATGTTTATTTCAAGAAAATAGTGATTTAGAAGGCTTCCTTTAATTTTAAACGTATGTGTTATTGAGTGAAACAAAAGCCACCCAATCGTAAATTAAGTCATAAATAAAGTTGTCATACAATTTTTCATAAAAAAACATGTAACGACAGTTTTGTTATATCAACTTTAATGCAGTATTTTCTTTTCAGGTTTCTTTTCTTTACTCTATTTTTTCTTTTCTCTTCTCTTCTCTTCTTTTCTCTTTACTTTACTTTTCTTTATTTATTAATTTCCTTCATTTTTCTTTGCAGTAATTTTGATTTTGACCTTTTGCGTGTCTTCCCCCTTTGCGTTGCGCTAGACCTCGCGCCTTTCAATCTATGTTTCCACGCACGACTCCGCGCGCGACTCCTCGCGCGTTTCTGTGCTCTCCTCTTCCTTTGTTTTCCGGCACGCAAAAGGTCATCACTTGACAAAGGTCTATGACCGAAAATTCGTGTTTAATTTTGCTACGCAAATAAATTTATACAAATGGGGTTTGACACCAAATATTTCTGCTCTTGGACTCTTTTACTTATCCTTGCATCCTTGCTATATTTGAACTCCATTAGTTGCAAGTCTTTAGTATGGAAGTCTCAGCCCTGTCTGGGATGCGGCCTTGATGATTTTATTAAGAAAAAAACATAAAGGCCGCAAGACCAGCAGGGACGAGGCCGGAGACTTCCACATTGGAACTGATTGAGCTCCAATATATTATAGTCCCGCAGGGCAAGAAAGCAAGTGGAATGTAACCTTAACGTTATATGCAGCCCGTCATACTTAGAGATACACCGTCACCCATTTGTTTTACCCCTTAATTTCCATCATTCTTCAGACCCTGTCCTCTATCTACGGCTAATTTATAGTTTAAGTTTGACCGCTACTATTTTTGAGCGCTACTGCTTCTTTGTAGCCTTTTTTGAGCGCATACCTACCCCTATCACCTTCACCATACCTTCCCCATACCTCGCCACCTTCCCTGATACCCCCATAACTAGTCCTGAGGTTCGTTAGTCCGAAAAGTATGGTTCGCAAATCCAAAAGGTAAGGGTTATATTTAGAATTATGTTTACGATTAGGGTCAGGGTACGAGAAAACTTTCTAGCGACCCTTGGCACTATAGCAAACTTTATGACTAGCGAATGTAAACCCGAAAAGGGACAATTTTGGGGAAAATAATTAAAGGAGAGGTAATATCATCTTAGAAAATCGCACCAGTCTTATCTTATTGACGCTCAGACTATCTGGCTATTATTATAAAATACTTTGTTGAAACGAAACACCAACTATTATTTCTAAGAACAAGCTTCTTGTGCACTTTGTGTAAAATGCTGTGATATATTTCTTTAACATATCATAACAATCATGATTAATTGTAGCACTGATTTTGGGACACGTGGTGCAACGGTACGGGATCAGCCTTGCAATAATCGGAAGATTGCTAGTTCGAGCTCCGGCGGTACCACCGTGTTGTGTACATGGGCAAGTCGCTTTACCTCATCTGCCCCTCTCTTCCCAGGGATGAAATGGAGGATCTGTTTTGAATATTGTCCATTGAGCGCATTTCAAAGGTATGAGCATGTCTTGGGCATTGTAGCTGACATTTTCTAACAACAGCGGAAATAAATGTAAAGCGCTTTCACGCTCGTGAAAGGCGTTGTATAAATGCCAATATATATTTTTATTTCACAAACAAAACAATATAAATGTATTATGCCTTAAAACCAGGGAACTGTGAGAAACTGAACACTACAAAGCTACATAACACTTACACAGCAAAGGCTGCATGCCATCTTTACTGGCAACTAACCTACTTTTCGAGTGAAGGTTGCGTGAGAGCAATAGACTGTAGAACGTAAACAGTGTTTGGTTTCTCTCATATTTGATTCATATCAATATTTTCAATTATCCGTCGATGTCCATTCTTGGAATCATTAATTTGAAGTCTCTATTAAATGTAAATAGTGGTTAAACTTGCGTTAAATTAATTATGAAAAAGGTGCTTTTTGAAATCATTTTTAAAATGAATACGTGGTAGTTGACTGAGCATTTATAGTAGATCCTGTCGAGTTCTCCGATTCACCTTAACACAGCCGCGCATAACGTCATGGTTTTTGCATATTGACACCAGTGATGAGGCATATGTTTTAGTTTCTACGAATAAGCATTTCTCATCAGTTACAAAAGCTTAGAGTTAGTGCATTTCTCCAGCTGCTATTTCTCCCGCAGTCCCGCTTTCTTCCCTATCCCGCAGTCCCGCTACTTCCACTTTCCAGTTGACTGTTTGTTCCTGTTATATTTAACCGTTTTCCCGTTCGACTTAAGGGGGTACTACACCCCTTGATAAATTTGTGTCTATTTTTGCATTTTTCTCAAAAACTAATAACACACTGGTAACAAAAGTTATATATATTATATAAATAATTATAAGAAATAAGGTACCGCTAGGATGTACCTCATTTCCTATCATATATAATGAATCGCTTGTCTTGAGTCACTGAAATTTCAGTGTAGTAATTGGATTCCTTGCCCCAATAATATACATAACTTTTGTTACCAGTGTGTTATTATTTTGTGAGAAAAATGTAAAAATAGTCACAAATTTACCACAGGGGTGTAGTACCCCCTTAACTTACGTTTATTATGTTCAGGAACAAATGTTTAACTATTTATACAATGTGTAATTTATTGATCTAAAATTATTTAAAAAATAGTCAAAACATTTTTCAAATACATATTTGGAAAAGTTTTCAAATGTTTTCAAAAACCAGTCAAAATCAATCAATTTTGGCCAAACAATTGCAGATTTTTCATGATTTTAGCAAAATAAAAAAAGCAAATTTTCAAAAAGCAAACTCTGGGTCGGTCGGGCACGCAAAACAGAGGGTTTTTTTATTTGTCGCCTTATCTTTAATTTATCCACCATTCTTATCCATATAATTTTAAGAATTAGAAATGTCCATAGCAAGCACAAAACCTTGTTAAAATATTTTAACGGATTATGTTTATGGTTTTGGTAAAAATGTTTTTAAAACACACTACAAAAACATTTTAAAAATGTTATTGTAAAATTTATGTTGCAAACATCTGTGCAAAATATTTTGACAACAATCAAATAACATTCTCTTAGACTAACTTGCAGTATGTTTTCCACAATTAAAACATTTGATACCATTTATACACCCTTAATATAACTCGACATTTAAACGTTTCTATAGCAACCTTTTCTAACCTTTTGCGAATATTAAATAATGTCGAAAACGTTTGTGTTTGCTGGGTCGACAGGCTCAAAACATACATTACGGTTCAGTTCTTCAAACATGTCAAATATCAACAAACATTAATGGCATTCCAACAAATATCAAATGGTTTCTACTTCGTCGAGAAATGCCATGATCCATGATGTCTTTAAAAGAAAATGTCATAATACAATTGAATTGGAACATAAACTCTTAAAGGATCTCGTAACTATCACATTTGTAAAGTATATTACGAGCTCCAAGCTGGTTTATGCAATAACGTTCAAATTGAATGGGTGATTAAGACTGACACTATAGCATTGACGCACACAGCGCTTTCTTCTGAAATATGTTAAATTGACACCCATTTATCTACTAAGGGCATTATCACCGGAAATATAAGATACCACATGAACCGTACATGTTGTAATTAAATAAACATCTAAAAAAAAGTAACTAACCCCCCTTAAATAATGGCCATTATTATTATTTGTATTACAAATCTGTAAAATGCGTTGGAAGCAGAATTTATTTCTGCGCATTTTGACACCTCATTTGATACGATATCATAGAAAACAATAAAACACCGGTCAATTTAATGTAGTAAGGTCCAGATTTGAAAGTTGCACTTACATGCAAATTTTTACAATACAAAAACACTCAGATATCATTACACAGATTTTCTTCCATTACACTGAATACAAAATCAATACAATTTACTGCAACTTTCAAATCTTGGGTTACATTGATTTAAAATGCACGCTGTGACGTCAATATTTAGTCAATTGCTGCAAATGTGGTGTCAAAATGTGCAGAAATAAATTCTGCTTCCAATGCATTTTTACAAATTTGCATTACAATCACCCGTTTTTGAATAATGGTCATTATTTAAGGGGGGTTAGTTACTTTTTTTGAGATGTTTATGAAAGGTTCTTTCGTTCAAGTTCAATTATGTTTTCGCGGAAACGGTTCATGGCAGATGATGATGGCTTATTCATTTCAATGGGAGCCGTAACAGATAATCATTGGAGATTCACGACATTTATTGGTGGATTTTTTATGCTTGTGTCATACATGCTGCATTGACCGTTGACCGTTCGTACAAAATTGACATTCAAGACTTTTTGGATCTGGCTTCGACAAAGCTATTATTAAACTCATTCCATAGTAAGCGTTTTACCTTTACTAAGGTCAGAAGTAGAGGAACTTTACATTAAAAAGAATTGGAAAAGTTGAAAGGTACCTCCATTCTTAAAAGAAACAATGTAAGTCCTTACAACTGCCTGTGGTTGTAGTTTTAGTTTTTGGTGTTGTCACGTGGTTCCCATTGCCCTAGCTAAAGCTTTTGGCGAAAGTTGATATGGTATCGATAGCTTTTAATTCCTAACGTATTGTTCCTTTGAAAAGGGTTACCAATGTTTCGGACAAAAGGCTTAGGCCATTAAATCGGTTACTGACCTGCATGCCTGACATCATATTAACGCTTTACATGGCAGGTGCAAGTGATAATAGAAAGGCATGTGTAAGAGAGTAAGTACTTGAGAAAGTGGTACCATTGTTCTCACGTATTTCAAACAATCAAAATTATTTGATATCAGAAGGACATTCGTCGTATTCAGAATGCAATTCGATATGTCTGATGTGCCTTAATGTCCCACAATAAATACTGTCCAAAGGTTCATACCCCAGCCCTTAACCATTTGCTTTAAATATTTAAAGCAAAATTGATCAACCTTATATTGCCACAATATTTAAGTAACAATCTGGGCTTTCAAATTTAAAATCTAAATTTTCATGGCGAACAGTTGAGATGCGTTTGATGAGCGGGTCATCCTCCGATCAAGGAAAGTAGGGTAATAAATCGAGGAAATAGGGTAATAACAACTAGAGCGAAACCAATTATCACGTATCTGGATGTTATCTCGTGCGTAGGGATACGTTAAAATCGGGAATAAAGGGATTTTAACAACAGTTAGAGAGGTAGAAAGGGTAATACTAAGGGTATTTATTATTCATGTTACTCGGAAATAGACGTTAATTTAAAAAAGCAATTCACTTGTTTGTGAAAGGCGACGTTATAAAAGGCACGTATGCCACATTTATTATTCGTCGTTAGCAAATATCAATATGACAAGGAAATAACGAATAATTAACATTTGGTTTCATCCCACAAAAATATAGGCTTACATGGTTTATATTTGACATGTTGCGATATTTTATTTATAACTTCTTGAGCACACAAGATACTAAATGAAGTTGGAGTTTGGTTACACCATGTCAATTATGAGGTTGATTTCTTATCTCAAGACACTGTTTAGAGAAGGCTACCATAGATGGGCAGGTGGTATCAAACAGAAATTTTCATTCTTTCTTGATATTGTCATTGCCTTACATTTCGATGGCTCGAAGTTAACCTTCCAGATCCTCATTTTCTCTTAATCCAGGTATTTTCCTTTTTGCCATGACTTCGAGCATTTATATGCCATACCTTTGATATCCAGAACAATCACGCACTTTGTTGCCTCTGTCCAGGAAGTTGGACCACTCTTGGGTTCGAATGGTAAGGATGGCAGCTGTGCTGTGGTGTTGCCTAAATCCCAAACTGTCTATCTGATATCAATTGGTTTCCAAGGAGGTACTTCTGAATTGGTTCTCTACCGCTGCCTCCATGACCTTGCTGATGATGCAGATCAGAGAGATGGGGCGATGTATTAGACTTTAAATCTCTCTTGTGAATAGGGATGACAAATGCTGTCTTCCATTGGCTTGTGAAAGCTCCCTTGGAGAACCAAAGTTCAATCAACAGTGGTTTTGCAAGATCTGCGCTACACTCCTTCATGACTCTTGCAGGGATTTCATCAGGACCAGTAGCTTTATCTGGTTGCAGATTCCTGATAAGCTTGCTGATATCAGTTGGTTTCCAAGGAGGTAGTTCTGAATTGGTTCTCTACCGCAGCCTCCATGACCTTGCTGATGATGCAGATCAGAGAGATGGGGCGATGAATTAGACTTCAAATCTCTCTTGTGAATAGGGATGACAAATGCTGTCTTCCATTGGCTTGGGAAAACTCCTTGGAGAACCAAAGTTCAATCAACAGTGGTTTTGCAAGTTCTGCGCTACACTCCTTCATGACTCTTGTAGGGATTTCATCAGGACCAGTAGCTTTATCTGGTTGCAGATTCCTGATAAGCTTGACATCGTTAAAGGCTATCTTTTCCATTGAGCATGTTGCTGAATGCTGACCTTCAAGAACAAATTTCAGCTTTATCTTTTGATGTAGCGTAGACTTGACCACCCATAGTGGGTAGGAGAACATGAAAACTAATATGAGATACTGTATTAGGATCACATATTAAGTATCATGTGAGAGTATACTCTTGTACTCCAGAAGATAGGATCACATATTAATGTGCGACACTATGGAATATAAAAAGCAGGATATGGGTATCTCAAGGACAATATTGTTCAAGGTTGCGCTGCAGGCTTACAAAGAGACAATATTGTTCAAGGTTGCGCCGCAGGCTTACAAAGAAACAATAGCAATCACGCTTAAACTTTAAATTAGCACCCGATAGAGGGCAGGGCCTGAAGAATGAGGGAAATTATGGGGTAAATATTTAACGGAATAAACTGCATAATCATATTATTTAGATTTATTCCGTTAAAATCTTATTTTAACTTATCAAATTACTAGTTTTTATATTCTATGGTGTCAAATATTTAATATGTGATCCTGTCTTCTGGAGTACAAGAGTATACTCTCATGATACTTAATATGTGATCCTAATACAGTATCTCATATTAGTTTTCATGTTCTCCTACCCACTATGGGTGACTTGACGCCCATCCTGGTATATCAACTCTGGTGGACTTACCTGACCGGGTGTTAACAGTGTTCTACCATTTCATGCTGCAGAGGCTGTCATCTGAGAGGTTTTTCCCTCAACTTTTTGTTATAGCTCCTTGTGGATACCTTCTCTGCATGATTTTCGAGTTTTTGTAAACCTATCCTTATTTTCCTTGGTGTTGTTCTATTTTAGCTTCCTGAATAGGCGGCGCTTCTTGATTGCTGCTCATTTGTAGTGGTCATCAAAACATACCTTGTCACCAGTCTTCTTGAAAGCAAGCTTTGCTGACAGTATGAAAATCTCCATTGCATCAATGATAATGGTGCTGATGTTGGTACAAGCTTCTTGAGCAAATCGCTAAAATCTCATAATACTTTACTTTAAGACATGTTACCTCCTCATAGTGCAGTGCCGTCCACGGCATATTCACCGTGACCTTTCCAGCCATAAACCCGCTTATTGAAGATTAAACCGATATATGCAGTACTAAACCATTATATAGTAATCTATTGTCCAATGCAAATTTATTACCACCTGATAATATTGATCCAATGAGCGACCGAATTGTCCGCTACGGACGACTAATCCAATCGATAATGACTCTATTGACATGTATGAGCGGAGCTCCACTGACCGAGTTTTGGGGGTATTTTTCACTGGTTTGCAGCTGTTTGCTGTCATTTACTCATCAAGGCGGACCACCGTTATTATAAGGACTATGCCAATTATTTAAAGATTGACATGTAGAGAATAAGCCATAATTGATTGACAGAAAGTACTAAATTTGTACCTATGACGGTTTTATGACACCAATCTTCCAAATACGACCAAAAAAATGGCTGTCCGGTGAAGCAAAATGTGCATTGGAATAACACGGCGAGTTTGGATAGATGGTAGGATTTCTTTTTAATAAAAATGTATGTTCCTCCGTTATTAAAGCTTGTACCGGGTTGAAGATTCAGATATTTGGAAAAGAATAAGTAATTGAAACATAGAGCAAGTACTAAAATCATAGCTTTTTTCCTTTTTGATACATGATGCTAACTAGTTCATCCCATATAGCGCTACCAGTAGGGTTCAATTGCCTATTGTGAGTGCCCCTGTGTTGTGTGCATACATGTAGTTAACAATAACTGCATGATGTTCTACTATTGCCCTGTTCACATATTATGAATGCGCCCTCTTTTTGAGTCGCTAATAAATTAAATGTCAGGAGGGCGTTTATTATAAAGTGAAACAAATCAGGAGGAGACAAGCACGTTTAAGCGATCACAAGGTCTTAATATCATAATAACCATTTCTCTCAAGAACCTACAGCTGCAGTTCCCCAATGACTATTCGGCGTTACTTTATCACCTTTATGTGTAGCCATCTCCACAAAGTCAAGTGCAAATACTACTTCTATTCTTGTTATTGTTCTTTTCAAAAAGAAAATAGATAATTATGGCGGCGGCGGAAGCACTAAAATTTAGAGGTCGGGGATATATTTTCTGTTCCGGTTTTACTGGAACTCTTTTTGTTCGAGCGAAGCGGGCGAAATATTGCCGATCATTTGAGTTGTGTTTTGATGTTGTGTGTGTGTGTGTGTGTGGGGGGGATGGGGGGGATGGGGGGGGGGGGGGTGCGCGAAATGTGTACAATTGTGCAATTTTACTGTATTTGGGCCAAAACACGATGTTTTTTGTTGTAAAAAGGTAGACGTATAGGTTTTATTCTTTTCTTCTGTTATGATTTTAGGGGACGTCTCCCTGCAAATATTTGCCCCTCCTCTTCCCCATTCCGCCGGCTATTATAAAGATAGCCATACTGAAAATAATAACAACAATTATAATAGGGGCTTTTTGCTAGCGAAATGATTGGTCTTCTTTGAGGCACTATGAGATTGAAATTTGAATGGTAATTTTTTTGAAACTATTATTTCAAATATGAATGTTTTTCCATTAAGACATCATGTCCATTTAGGTAAAAGCCACACCTGGAAGCAGAAAGACTAATTAATCAATTAATAAGCAGCACCTGCAGTTTATTGCAAATAATAACAGTATTAAGATTCGAGTACGGGAAATTAATTTAACAGGACTAGTAGAAAATATGCACATGTCAATGGCCAAAGATTATAACCATTGAAACAAACCAACAGACTGTCCCACATTGGCTTGATGCTTTTTTAAGTGACGCTTTATGTACATTCATTTATTTGCTTGTTGTTTTCTTAAATAACACTATTATGCATATTGTTGATATTTAATACCACTCCGTGGATAAGTCTTAGGAAATTTCAGAAAAAGCAGTGTGAAGGACTGTCCCAAAATTAAAATAAGCTAAATAACAAATGGGTAAAATTAACCAGAGGTTGTAAATATTAACAATAAACAATAAACAATAAACAATAAACAATAAACAATAAACCAGAATTATATTATAACGTATAAACCAGAATTGTATTATAACTTCGACTGTATAGACAGATAGACAGGGGCGGAGCAAGCGGGTGAACAGGTTGACGAAGTCCAGGGGCCCCGAGGGTTCAGGGGCCCCGAGCAAAATCGAATATTCATGAACTTGGTTAGGGATAGGGCTGATAAAGGATTTGTTAAAAGGACCCGTCACTGCTCCTTGTCCATGGCCCCCAAGGCTCTTGCAACACCCATTGGTATAGAGCAAAGCCTCAAAAATTACTTACAAAATATAATACAGATTATTATGAATGAGCCCTCTTTTTAAAGTTGTTAATAACCTGTGAATGTCAGGAGGGCGTTCATTTGAAATTGAAACAAATCAGGAGGAGACATGTACGTTTAAGCGCTTACAAAAATGACAATGTCTTTATGATTATTAAAATATCATTAACCATTCTCCCAAGAGGGCGTTATGAACATTCAGTCAACCAACATCGGTTCCTCTAATGACGAATCGTCTTTACTTTATCACCTTTATTTATATCATCCCCAGCACCATATCAAATTACTATTGTTATTGATGTTATTGTTATTTTCAAAAAGAAAAACGACAATAACAATATAGATAATGGTGATGATGACCACGAAAAGTAAGGATAGCCATACTAAAAAGAATAACAACAATGGTTATTATAGGGATTTCTAGGGAGCGGAATGATCAGACTTCTTGAAGGGCCTATGGCCCCGTATCCATAGGATGTTCCCTTGTGGCGTTTGCCCTTGATCCGTGTTCACTTGTTCCCATGTGACCTGCCACACAGACAACCTATGGATACGGCCACTAAGCAAAACAAAGGTTCGTTGTCTGTGTGGCAGGTCACATGGGAACAAGTGAACACGGAACAAGGGCACACGCCACAAGGGCAAGCCTATGACCAATGATGATTCTTGATATTGATATTATTATTATGACTGATTTTCCATCAAGACTTCATACTCATTTAATTAAAAGTCACACCTGGACATAGAAAGGCTAATGAAAATAAGCAACGCGTGTAGTTTAAGTGAGATTACGGAGTACGGAAAATTAATGTAACAGCCCTTAATAAAAAACATGCTCATTGCGTCAATGGCCAAAGATTGTAGCTGACCATTGAACAATTAATTCTTCAGACTGCCCAACATTTTTAATGTTTTATTTTTATAAAGGCCCATATAAAATTAACAGATGTGGAAATAGGAGTATAAACTGACCAGTAGATACCACTTGTAGTCCTACTAATTCATGGCATATTGGATGGCTTAGGGGAAAGTTAGCCCATATTAGCAAGACTATCCTTGCCTTCAAGGTTAAACAAACCTACTCATGTTACCCTCTGGCCATGGGCTGGCTTGGTGTCAGATCTTACCCAGGGAAAGATGACATTCCAATATATGCCTTTAAGTGACGATTGGTATTCATTTATTTGCTTGTTTTGTGTTATTTTTTAAATAACACTATTATACATGTTGTTGATATTTGCAAAATATCACTCCGTGGATTAGTCGAAGGAAATTTGAGAAAAGCAGTGTGAAGGATTTTCCACAAATGAAAGTTAGCTTAATAACAAATAAAAAATATTAACAATATTAATAGTAAACCAGAATTTTATTATGTCGACGGTATTGGAAGCATGTTGAAGCAAAGCCACAAAAATATTATAATAATATTGAAGCAGCACACATTTGTATACATCTGATCATATTTGTTTGAAATTTTGTTCCTACTTCAATGCTGTAAATTCGAGCTTTGTTGTTGTTGTTGTCGGGAGAAAATGGTTCTTCGATATGAAATTAGATAGCAAGAAATATCATTTAGGAGTAGTCATACAGTGGCGTAGCTGGGATTTTTTCCATAGGGGGGCAAGCCTGTATGGGGCGGGGCCCAAATCCACCAAACAAAAATTTTGGCGCCCCTTCCTCAACAGCCCAAGGTTGACCCAATTTTATTTCCGGTGGTTTGAAAAAGTGAAGAGTAAAAAAAAAAAAAAAAGGATTATAGGCGCTAGCGCCCTAAAAGCAACACATTTTCATATATATATATATAGGCCTAGTACGTTTTTCCCCTCCTCTCCCTCTCTCCTCCCTTTTTTCCTCTCTCTCTCCTTTTCCCTCTTTTTTTCTTGCGCTAGGGGCGGGGGCCCAAATAGCACTAGGGGCGGGGGCCCAAACAGGCAATTTTTGCCAGGGGGGCAATTGCCCCCATCCCCCGCAGCTACGCCACTGTAGTCATATAACAAAAATGATTGAAACAAGGCACAAATAAATAGCTGAAAAGAAATCTTAATACATCATGAAATCGTGTTTCTTTAAGAGTCTGATCATGATAGTGTCAATTATATTATTTGATATAATTGGTGCCTGATTGTTTTTAATTTTGTTTCTTTCCCTGAGGCTCTATAAAATGAATTAAATTTCTTCTAATTATCCATGCTTAAAGTGTATAATACAAATAACATTTAGATTGCAATTCGCATCATGCGCCCTCTACGTTATACATTATGGAATGCTATTGCGTCTTTAACAAATCAAAAGTATTCTTGTATTAATTGTATAATGCCTGAATCTTGTTTGCACTTATTACTGGTATATTGATTATTTTCCCAATTAATATCTCGATTGTAGACAAGATATCATCACAGCTTCATCATCTGCTGAACTAGTGAAAACGCTCCAGCTCTGCCACAGTAAAATAAATAATTATGTATACATGTCAAGTGTCAAATCAAAATTTCTTTGTCGAAATAAAATGCCAATTTTGGAAGTCGTATGATTAAGGCGACGATTTTCATTGTCTAAATCAATAACGAGTTTAAAACGAGTTAATGAACGTTTTACAAAAGTATTGTTGTTCCAGCACTTCTTACAACATAACTTAAGAACCACAGGACCTACAAACGCATATCTGTGATATTTGATATCTGTGATACACACTCGCTATGAAATGATCAATGAAATTTTTGCCAAAGGTCACTGGCATTCGCAAGATGCTGTGAACTACCAAATCACAACCGTTTAAAATAGTTGCTAACCTTAAGTGCAATTTTCTCGACAGGCGGGTTAGTAAGCCTTAGTCAAAAACGCACACGAAACTACTAAGCCTAGCCTGCACTCCGATCCCGAGTCTTCACTCAAGCCGGATTTTTTGAACGTAATCTTTAACCTGGCCTTCGTATTAATCTAACCGGTTTTTCGTAGCATAACACAGGCTTAACGCTTGATAACCGCCTCCATTTCTACAAGCTAGTTAAGTATGTAAGTAATTGGTTGTATACTGAATTATTAGGTATATTAATCAAAATGTGTTTATCTATTAAGCTACACTTGATTCAACGATAGAATAGAATCGTACAATGTTCAATTCAAGTGTAAAGAATATGAAATAAAAACACTTTTTACATTTGAGTCCAATTGAAAATTGAAATAAACCAAGGCCTGCTCTGCGGCAGGGCCAGAAAAAAAACCCTGTTGTAACCCCTGGCACAGCAGGCTTGTGTAGACTACGGCGACATTTGACTGATTCAAGAAATGCAATTTTTAGCGATAGCAGTCCCGTGCTTCGAGAAACGTGTTTTTCCTTATTAAAGACTGGTCTTACGACTTCGTTAGCCTTGAGGCTAGACTAACCTACTGCTAAGCCACCCGTCAAGAAACTCGTCCTAAGAGATTTGTATATTCACATGTCAATCATATACAAACTGATTCAGAAAGAAGCAAAAAGAAGTAAACTCATGTTTGAGGGGCTGTAACTACGCATAATAAGAAATACGTAGGAAATACATCTTCTATATTGAGCCTGACAACATATTTAAGAAAAAAAGATTTGCGGCTCTGCAAGTTTCACTAAATCTAGGAAAACTCCATTTGCCTCGTTGGGATTTTATTTAACATAAGTCAGTTAATGTCTGGCTCTGCCTTTAATCTGAAGCCTCTGGCGCCTGATGCATCTTCTTGCACTGTCCCTCATTAGAGTGATGGCACGTCTTGTGATACTAGTGAGACGAAGACCTGTTACTGCGTCCTGTATGCGCTACTTTAATGCTTGAAGAATTGGAGGTGGACTTTGACCTGGAACTTGAGGTAATCCCATAAGAAATAATCCAGAAGGATGAGATCCTTACCAAACGGTACACTAGCTACATGGGGGGTGAAACCGTGTATACCTACAAAAATGGTTGGTTTTATTCAAATGAGTGTAACTTGGGTTTGGTGTTTGCAATAGAACAATTGTTTTCTTTATATTTTGATGTTTATAAATTGGTCTTTGCAATGATATTTTCATTTACAGCGGATTTCTTATAAATCTGTAGTTACAGCCCCTCAAACATGAGTTTACTTCTTTTTGAATTAGCTTGTAGTACATCAATATTCTATTGACCAACCAAGCTACGTATATTATTGATAATATTCTGTGTATCTCCCACGTTTGCAATAAAGTCGGGTGACGTGATTGACAACCGAATTCAGTAACGCACCGACAAGTGAGTGTAAGGGGATGCGTTACATCAGTGCACGGGTCATAGAATCCGTAAAAAGAAAAAACAAGGGCACTTGAAAACGAGAGAAAAAAAAACGCTTTAAAGGAAATATACACCGATCTCAATCCCATTTTGATTGATCAACAGTGGCGTGTGCAAAGAGGGCTTGGAGAAACACATTTTTTGAGAGAATTGAGGAAATTAGATCATTTGACACCAAAATTTACCTTGTTTAATGGTTAATAACTGTAACGATCCAATCAAATTTGATTATTTGTCACTCATATTAACATTTTGTGAACACTCTATTATAATGTCACAGTAGAACAGGTTCTTATGTACGTTTCAGCAACCACTCTTGCATTCCCAGTAAACAGCACTGCATTATACAGATATTGTTTAAATGTAAGGTATATAAAGGGTATAAAACTTGATAACATTCAGAAAACAATCTTTTAAAACTGAATGCAAAACATGTTAACACAATGTCATTGCGTGTTGACAAAATATTTTGCCGAAATGTTTGCCGAAAAAATATTTTGCAATAACATTTTGCCAACATTTTTAACTTGTGTTTTTGTTATAATATCGAACGTTTTAAACATGGTGCTGAGGCTTGTGGATCAACGTCTAGGCGTTATGCCTGTGCGTAGCGCACTATAAATCACTGCGCTGTTTGACTAGCGCTATCAAAATAAGATATATGTCGCACCAACTTGAGGTATCTATGAATACGACCTACATGCACATTTTACACTGTAACTCAGAATACAATAGGACATTTACGTCACATATGGTCGACAAGAATCACATCATAGTCCTGCAGATGCGTGAAAGTGATGTGCATTTTTCCGAAAAGTACCAAATTTGGCTCAGTTGTAGCTTTTTGATGTGCTAAAAAAATCTGGAGTAAAGGCCAAAATGATTTCTTTCCAAGATGGCCACCAAATTAAAAATGGCGGCCACTAAGTGAAATTGCAATTTTTTGCAGGTGGTGGCCGCATTGCATTCTCTAAATTCAGTAAATTTTCATCGTCAATCGTGTAATTGAATGGGATTATTTTGAAATTTTAAAACGCTTGAAATATCACAAACAAATAGGCCTATGTTGATAAATAATATAAATACAAGCTAAAACCGTTGGGGTTCGATAATGAACCCCACAAAACTAACCAGTATATTGGAAAATGCCATACGGCCGGGCGCTTTCACAGGTTGCCGGCTCGATCATGTCATCCGCCGCCTGATTTTTTGCATCTTCTTGGTATTCGATTGTGCTAATTTTCTTACCTTTTCATATCTGTTTACCATAATAAGCCACAATTTGATGATTTGACTTACTTCAAATCCAAAATGGCCACCAATTATCAGCTCACAGAAGTCAAATGTTCAAATTTGTCCTGAAATTTCATATTTTTAGGCCTGAAAAGGTTTGCTTTAGACGTCCAAATTCATATTATACTCATTTAATTCAAAGCCACATCTCTGACATTGACAACATCATGACAACCCACCTTTAAGTGCTGTTTAAGTGTTGTTTCCCTATACGGTCTGCGTAACTTGGTGATCATGGTATCTTGAACACTGTAAACAGGATGTTACGTGACAACAATTTATGCTTTTGTAAGCGGCTATTCCAGGTAGTAAGTCCGAATACCCCGGGGCCACTCAACTTTGCTCGAGTATCATTTCAAAAACAAACAAACCACATCTGGCTACTAATGGGTGTTTTGTAGTATCAAAATACAGATACTGAAGATGTTATACGGTCGTATGGAGTATTAAAGATATTGAATTCACTTGACAGTAAGAACAAAACTTAACAGAGTAGAACATAATAAACTAAAATAAATCAAAACAGAACAGAACAAAACATTACAAATCAAAACCAAACCAAATTAAAACAAAACAAAATCTTTTGTGAGAAAAACCCAACAACAACAAAATAAAACAGAACAAAACAAAACAAAACAAAACAAAACAAAACAAAACAAAACAAAACAAAACAAATAAACAAAACAACAAGAACAAAAATAAAAGTTTTTCACTTGCAATTATGGTCGATCACAGCTGTATCAGTATTGATGACGTTTTTCTTCAAATCTACACTACGCAAAACAAACATTTCCTCAGGGTGTAATGGGGAACACAAATTACGGTAATATAACAATAAAAACGGACGTAGTTTTACTTTTACTTGCCTTTTCTATCGAGCTATATGTATATTAATGGAAAGTACTATCTTCGAGGAATCTATAAAAAAAGCAAACTTAAAAGGGTACGATGAATTATTGTCAGAGAGCGGTGGTTTCCATTGAACACACGCTTAAGGTTAAATACCACTAATAGGCCTGGGCGATACATTGAAATACGACGAGTAACTATTTGTTTTCATGGCATTCGAAAAGACTGTATTAAAATCGCTGAAATTGATCAAGTTATATAGCCAAAAAAGTACTTTTTAGAGTTTGATGCTTCAAAATGGTACTTTAATTTTTCTCTCATTATATGACATTTTTGTTGTAATAGTACCAAAATTCATACGCACGGCTTCGGTTTTTAGTAAATATTCGCCCTATCATATTGTAACTTTCAGCTTCGAAGGCGCACTGTCATTTTAAGGTGTTTACGGTTCAGTGCGTTAAAACAAGAAAAGTCTCAGGTCAACCTATGTTGAATTTTTGATCATTTGGCATCTAAATCATATAGTTTCACCTGATCTTAGTGGCATTGAACTGTAAGAGTTCTGAATATGAGAAAATTCCACCTGAAATTAGGCATTTTCCCATTGAAACCCGTGTAATACAAGCGTGATCCCACACAGTGCGCCCGATTATCGAGGCCTGAAATAATATCCAGTTATTTTATTAACATTGTATATATAATTTGCTTGAATGTGCAGGCGACCAATTAGCTTCTTCACCCCTTTATTTCGTAAAAACCTACATAGATTCAGTCATTCATCCAATTGAACTACGTATAATTCGCAAACAACTGAAATTTCAAAAGTCTGGTATTGCTAGGTCATTTAAAACCATAATGTGTGATTTGCTTTACAGCCACGCCCTCAATTTTACTCGGATTTCTACTTTTTGCATAATTATAATGCCCAGTGGTGCACTAAAATACCCGCGACCCGGTTTTATTCAGAGTTCATCGATCGACTGCTTGCTAACATCTCCCGTGATGTCAGCCTATGTGTACACACGTCGAGCGCGATGCTCCGTGCAGTATTACATGTTACGATCGGCGAGCGTAGTACACGCATTGTAGGCGCTGGAATGAAATAGCAATTTTCTTCGTTATACCTGATTTGTTTGTCTCGAAATTAAAAGAGGATAATGTGTTCAGGGAAAACAAACATTTAAATAGGAATCTATTCTTTATGCAAATCACACATTATTGCTTTAATGTATATTGCTTTAGTTAGTCGTGATACCCTCCCCCCACCCATCGTTGTATGCCAAAGCTATTATAAAGGGTTAAAATTACAAAACAATTCTTCATATAACTTGACCCGGGAACTTGACATTCATTTCAAAGTGAAAGGTATGTTAATCTTAACATGGATGAATACAATTATATTTATGTCGATGATGCAGCCTGCTGATTTTGGTTTGTGGATGTGTGGCAAATTACATACTTTAAAGGATTCTAACAAATTATCAACATTGGCCTGATATCATTCCAAACCGATGTTTTGTGTGTAAAAAAATCGCATGATTTCTCCTTATATTTTGTAAACCAGACAGCACGATAAGGCTCCTTTACATTCTGAACTTCTGACTAAGCATGCTAAGTGGTTTTGTCCATCGATGATGTGGCATATGTTAAATTCGAATACATTTATTTTATCAAGATCTTAATATTAAACAAAATGACCTACTAATGAATTACGTAACAAAAGAGGACATTCTTTGTCAGAAAATTCCCGACAAAAATCATGCACATGAGGCGGTAATTGCACCCATTTCTTTCCTCTTGTGTGTCATGATTATTCGTATCAATATTTAAGTGCAAACACCCCTAGGTCAAGCTCGATATCCGAATTTACTTAACCATGAAACGTAGAAAATATATAATTAGCTTGCGCAGATCGTAAAAATGAGTCATCTTTTTATCGTACAAGTGGTGTTCTAGCCTGAGTCGCCGGCTTCAAACAATTGTGGTTGTTGACGAACTAGTGGATTTGCCTTACTATCACGGTAATTTCTGACCTGAAGATATAGGGATGATGACGCTATGTGCCACTGAAGAGTAGATACAAAATCTGCAATTGTGTACTTTACACACAAACATCAATAGTGTTTTTATTGTCCAACCGTCAATAACATAAAACTTCAATAATATCGAAGAGCAATATTATTTTGTATCCAATCCTGCATCTAGGGTCCCCAATATTATTCAATCAAGTTGATCGTGTATTGGCCGCATAAGGTGACAGAGATATGTATCTATATAGATCGATTCAACAACAATTTATACCTATCACCTGTTTTATTGTATTATCATGCGAATTGCCCCGTGTTACCTGGAGGACAAGATTTTATTTAAGTGAGAATTACTCTGTCATGAGAGACGTTGTATCGAATGCCCTCTAAGCCCAATCGACCAACAGCAAAATATCGATACTGTTTGACACCGTTGACCACCATTGGACCTCGTTTAACCCATGTGACCTTTGAACTTGGATGACCTTGGTTTGATGACCTTTGACCAGGGCCTTATTTTTGACCTGTTCCCCTTATTACCGATTTCAACCAAATGCAGTTTATAACATTCCTCCAGAAGGATGAGAGTTCATATGAGCAACATTGGTTCACAGGAAGTGGGAAGAGATGGTATACCGCCACCATGACAACGGCCATGTTGTTCATTCTAACGTTTCTAGTATACTGTGCCAAAACTTATCCATACACTTGGAATAAAATTCTTATTTTAAAACTAAACCTGAGTAAACGACAAACTCCACGGACTAGACTTCTGGTTTGAGAGTAGTGGGTGGCTAATTTACTCTCCCGACGAAATGTCTTTCCGCACCCTCGAAAACCGCAGAAAATGTTAAATTGTAATGATACTACAAATGGAAAACGTATCAAACCTAACTGTCACTAAAATATAAACCATTTAATCAATAATAGTCATAATTGCAGAAACCTGGAACCCTCATTTATTACAAAAATAAATTAAGAAAAAGAATCCTTATTTTGCGGTAAATTACACAGTAAAATTCCATTGAAAAAAATGGCGGCGCTGTTTAATGAGGCTCATTATGACGTCAATACCCTATTGCTATCAAAAAGTTGTCATGATCGACTTGCAGTTATCCCGACTGAACTGCTGGTCATCATCAACAATGTTTGATACAAACGCTATTTGGGTTCGGTTGTTATCATTATCTTGGTGTTGTTGTTTTTTTCGGCCGTCCAGATTTCAGGCGATAGTCCATTGAGCCATAAATCTCCATTTTTCTCAAATTATATCGAACATATCCTCAATAATCTTACAATTTCACGGTTAGATTTTCCTTCACTATGATATGCTTCTATCATTCCTTTCTGGTGATCGGTAATTTTTGGCATTTTGAGACTGATCTGATGTTAAAACTGAACAATTTTGGAAGTCGAAATAAACTATAACGCGCTGCTAGATAGGAAATCCCTGTAGTGAGGCTGCATGATATTAACTGAATGGAAGTTATTTCTTTTGGATCGTGGCAAATAACATAATCGCATAACAATTACTAATCCGTTGTAATCGGGGGATACCTTTATTCCTCTAGTATCAAAATTCATAACCGTGATCATTTGGTATGCATCACATGTTTAAAAAAAAGAGTTCAAATACCCCGGGCGTCATCTGTTGCTATGGTAGTCGTCAAGGACTGACATCATAATAAGCTAATTAAGCACAGCGCCGCCACTTTTCCTATGGGGATTTTGTACAGGTTTTTCATGAGATCATAAGAAAGTTTGTTTCGTTATTTTCCAGCAATATTTTGATGTTGAAAAGTTGATTAAAACTGATTAAAGGTATTAAAGATGATATTAAAGTAAATAAATATAATTCAAGTTTAGTATTATTTACTAAAAAATCAACAATTGTAACTGCGGAAAGACATTTATCATAAACATAATGACATCTACCGGAGAGTATGTGCACTTTTTTAAAATTTAAAACGAAAGAAACTACAGAGAACTAAAACCAGAGAGCTGCAAAATGAAATAAAAGTTGTGGAGTGTACAGAGAAGAAAAAATAGAAATAATAACCTACTGCTTTAAATAGACCTTGAATGAAGAAACTGTGTTGTCTCTTTGTTGTCCTCTTTTTGCCCTGTACAGGGTGTATACAAATAAAGTATACAGTTCGAAAAAAGCCACTATATTAAAAAGTACGTGGTATTTGGTCAAAATAAGTTATTTGATAGCTGAATCAACATCTTGTCATGTCAAAACTGTTAAATCACTGGCATGCAACCATTTATAAGGACTTGATGGCTATTTATGGGAGCCGTGTAAAAATGCAATTGTGCGAGGTCAATTAGAATAAAATGAAAATCACCGTTTCATCACTTTCTTACAGTAATTGACTGGAACGCTTTATAGATCTCCTGATCTTAAACCTCTGGATTTCAGGTTAAATCAGGTTTTAACAAGTCGTTCTGCAGACCTTGATGAACTCAAGAGATACATAATTGCACAAGTTGACATCCCCAGGCAGGACGTCTCTCATAAGACGCAATGTGAATGGTATATTGTGGAGAGCTGATATCTTCATACAGAGGAATGAATAGTGGCCATGTGGTAGACTAAGACTGTCAATTACTGTAAAGAAAGCGGTTAAATATGTGATGTTCATGTTGCTTTTGATTTTAAATGACTTTATGCAACTGCATTCTTACTCAGCTCGTAAAAATAGCCATTGAGTCCTAATTAATGATCACGGTGATTTTACAGTTTAGGCAGGTGGTGTATGACATGCAGTCCCTAAATTCAGTAAATTTTCATCGTCAACCGTGTAATTGAATGGGATTATTTTGAAATTTTAAATCGCTTGAAATATCACAAACAAATAGGCCTATGTTGATAAATAATATAAATACTTACTTGTGATACTAGTAAGACGAAGGCCTGTTACTGCGTCCTGTATGCGCTACTTTAATGCTTGAAAAATTGGAGGTGGACTTTGACCTGGAACTTGAGGTAATCCCATAAGAAATAATCCAGAAGGATGAGATCCTTACCAAACGGTACACTAGGTACATGGGGGTGAAACCGTCGGTGTATACCTACAAAAATGGTTGGTTTTATTCAAATGAGTGTAACTTGGGTTTGGTGTTTGCAATAGAACAATTGTTTTCTTTATATTTTGATGTTTATAAATTGCTCTTTGCAATGATATTTTCATTTACAGCGGATTTCTTATAAATCTGTAGTTACAGCCCCTCAAACATGAGTTTACTTCTTTTTGAATTAGCTTGTAGTACATCAATATTCTATTGACCAACCAAGCTACGTATATTATTGATAATATTCTGTGTATCTCCCACGTTTGCAATAAAGTCGGGTGACGTGATTGACAACCAAATTCAGTAACGCACCGACTGAGTGTAAGGGGATGCGTTACTTCAGGGCACGGGTCATAGAATCCGTAAAAAAGAAAAAACAAGGGGCACTTGAAAACGAGAAAAAAAAAAAACGCTTTAAAGGAAATATACACCGATCTCAATGCCATTTTGATTGATCAACAGTGGCGTGTGCAAAGAGGGCTTGGAGAAACACATTTTTTGAGAGAATTGAGGAAATTAGATCATTTGACACCAAAATTTACCTTGTTTAATGGTTAATAACTGTAACGATCCAATCAAATTTGATTATTTGTCACTCATATTAACATTTTGTGAACACTCTATTATAATGTCACAGTAGAACAGGTTCTTATGTACGTTTCAGCAACCACTCTTGCATTCCCAATAAACAGCACTGCATTATACAGATATTGTTTAAATGTAAGGTATATAAAAGGTATAAAACTTGATAACATTCAGAAAACAATCTTTTAAAACTGAATGCAAAACATGTTAACACAATGTCATTGCGTGTTGACAAAATATTTTGCCGAAATGTTTGCCGAAAAATATTTTGCAATAAAATTTTGCCAACATTTTTAACTTGTGTTTTTGTTATAATATCGAACGTTTTAAAAATGGTGCTGAGGCGTGTGGATCAACGTCTAGGCGTTATGCCTGTGCGTAGCGCACTATAAATCACTGCGCTGTTTGACTAGCGCTATCAAAATAAGATATATGTCGCACCAACTTGAGGTATCTATGAATACGACCTACATGCACATTTTACACTGTAACTCAGAATACAATAGGACATTTACGTCACATATGGTCGACAAGAATCACATCATAGTCCTGCAGATGCGTGAAAGTGATGTGCATTTTTCCGGAAAAGTACCAAATTTGGCTCAGTTGTAGCTTTTTGATGTGCTAAAAAAATCTGGAGTAAAGGCCAAAATGATTTCTTTCCAAGATGGCCACCAAATTAAAAATGGCGGCCACTAAGTGAAATTGCAATTTTTTGCAGGTGGTGGCCGCATTGCATTCTCTAAATTCAGTAAATTTTCATCGTCAATCGTGTAATTGAATGGGATTAGTTTGAAATTTTAAAACGCTTGAAATATCACAAACAAATAGGCCTATGTTGATAAATAATATAAATACAAGCTAAAACCGTTGGGGTTCGATAATGAACCCCACAAAACTAACCAGTATATTGGAAAATGCCATACGGCCAGGCGCTTTCACAGGTTGCCGGCTCGATCATGTCATCCGCCGCCTGATTTTTTGCATCTTCTTGGTATTCGATTGTGCTAATTTTCTTACCTTTTCATATCTGTTTACCATAATAAGCCACAATTTGATGATTTGACTTACTTCAAATCCAAAATGGCCACCAATTATCAGCTCACAGAAGTCAAATGTTCAAATTTGTCCTGAAATTTCATATTTTTAGGCCTGAAAAGGTTTGCTTTAGACGTCCAAATTCATATTATACTCATTTAATTCAAAGCCACATCTCTGACATTGACAACATCATGACAACCCACCTTTAAGTGCTGTTTAAGTGTTGTTTCCCTATACGGTCTGCGTAACTTGGTGATCATGGTATCTTGAACACTGTAAACAGGATGTTACGTGACAACAATTTATGCTTTTGTAAGCGGCTATTCCAGGTAGTAAGTCCGAATACCCCGGGGCCACTCAACTTTGCTCGAGTATCATTTCAAAAACAAACAAACCACATCTGGCTACTAATGGGTGTTTTGTAGTATCAAAATACAGATACTGAAGATGTTATACGGTCGTATGGAGTATTAAAGATATTGAATTCACTTGACAGTAAGAACAAAACATAACAGAGTAGAACATAATAAACTAAAGCAAATCAAAACAGAACAGAACAAAACATTACAAATCAAAATCAAACCAAACTAAAACAAAACAAAATCTTTTGTGAGAAAAACCCAACAACAACAAAATAAAACAGAACAAAACAAAACAAAACAAAACAAAACAAAACAAAACAAAACAAAACAAAACAAATAAACAAAACAACAAGAACAAAAATAAAAGTTTTTCACTTGCAATTATGGTCGATCACAGCTGTATCAGTATTGATGACGGCGACCCCTGAGATCTACACTATGCAAAACAAACATTTCCTCAGGGTGTAATGGGGAACACAAATTACGGTAATATAACAATAAAAACGGACGTAGTTTTACTTTTATTTGCCTTTTCTATCGAGCTATATGTATATTAACGGAAAGTACTATCTTCGAGGAATTAAAAAAAAAAGCAAACTTAAAAGGATACGATGAATTATTGTCAGAGAGCGGTGGTTTCCATTGAACACACGCTTAAGGTTAAATACCACTAATAGGCCTGGGCGATACATTGAAATACGACGAGTAACTATTTGTTTTCATGGCATTCGAAAAGACTGCATTAAAATCGCTGAAATTGATCAAGTTATATAGCCAAAAAAGTACTTGTTAGAGTTTGATGCTTCAAAATGGTACATTTTCTCTATTATGATATTTTTGTTGTAATAGTACCAAAATTCATACGCACGGCTTCGGTTTTTAGTAAATATTCGCCCTATCATATTGTAAATTTCAGCTTCGAAGGGGCACTGTCATGTTAAGGTGTTTACGGGTCAGTGCGTTAAAACAAGAAAAGTCTCAGGTCAACCTATGTTGAATTTTTGATCATTTGGCATCTAAATCATATAGTTTCACCTGATATTAGTGGCATTGAACTGTGAGAGTTCTGAATATGAGAAAATTCCACCTGAAATTAGGCATTTTCCCATTGAAACCCGTGTAATACATAATTAGTGGTATTTAACCTTAAGCGTGATCCCACACAGTGCGCCCGATTATCGAGGCCTGAAATAATATCCAGTTATTTTATTAACATTGTATATATAATTTGCTTGAATGTGCAGGCGACCAATTAGCTTCTTCACCCCTTTATTTCGTAAAAACCTACATAGATTCAGTCATTCATCCAATTGAACTACGTATAATTCGCAAACAACGGAAATTTCAAAAGTCTGGTATTGCTAGGTCATTTAAAACCATAATGTGTGATTTGCTTTACAGCGACGCACTCAATTTTACTCGGATTTCTACTTTTTGCATAATTATAATGCCCAGTGGTGCACTAAAATACCACGTAAAAGAAACCTGAAGTGCTTTAATAACAGTAAAATTTAACTTTTTATATTAAAACCGGGTCGTCCTGGTTTTATTCAGAGTTCATCGATCGACTGCTTGCTAACATCTCCCGTGATGTCAGCCTATGTGTACACACGTCGAGCGCGATGCTCCGTGCAGTATTACATGTTACGATCGGCGAGCGTAGTACACGCATATAGGCGCTGGAATGAAATAGCAATTTTCTTCGTTATACCTCATTTGTTTATCTCGAAATTAAAAGAGGATAATGTGTTCAGGGAAAACAAACATTTAAATAGGAATCTATTCTTTATGCAAATCACACATTATTGCTTTAATGTATATTGCTTTAGTTAGTCGTGATACCCTTCCCCCACCCATCGTTGTATGCCAAAACTATTATAAAGGGTTAAAATTACAAAACAATTCTTCATATAACTTGACCCGGGAACTTGACATTCATTTCAAAGTGAAAGGTATGTTAATCTTAACATGGATGAACACAATTATATTTATGTCGATGATGCAGCCTGCTGATTTTGGTTTGTGGATGTGTGGCAAATTACATACTTTAAAGGATTCTAACAAATTATCAACATTGGCCTGATATCATTCCAAACCGATGTTTTGTGTGTAAAAAAGTCGCATGATTTCTCCTTATATTTTGTAAACCAGACAGCACGATAAGGCTCCTTTACATTCTGAACTTCTGACTAAGCATGCTAAGTGGTTTTGTCCATCGATGATGTGGCATATGTTTAATTCGAATACATTTATTTTATCAAGATCTTAATATTAAAATGACCTACTAATGAATTACGTAACAAAAGAGGACATTCTTTATCAGAAAATTCCCGACAAAAATCATGCACATGAGGCGGTAATTGCACCCATTTCTTTCCTCTTGTGTGTCATGATTATTCGTATCAATATTTAAGTGCAAACACCCCTAGGTCAAGCTCGATATCCGAATTTACTTAACCATGAAACGTAGAAAATATATAATTAGCTTGCGCAGATCGTAAAAATGAGTCATCTTTTTATCGTACAAGTGGTGTTCTAGCCTGAGTCGCCGGCTTCGAACAAAATCGCCATTGTGGTTGTTGACGAACTAGTGGATTTACCTTACTATCACGGTAATTTGACCTGAAGATATAGGGATGATGACGCTATGTGCCACTGAAGAGTGGATACAAAATCTGCAATTGTGTACTTTACACACAAACATCAATAGTGTTTTTATTATCCAACCGTCAATAAAATAAAACTTCAATAATATCGAAGAGCAATATTATTTTGTATCCAATCCTGCATCTAGGGTCCCCAATATTATTCAATCAAGTTGATCGTGTATTGGCCGCATAAGGTGACAGAGATATGTATCTATATAGATCGATTCAACAACAATTTATACCTATCACCTGTTATTCGCTACTTGCACGGTTCCGCCATTATGCACTATGTGCGGGAGAGCCTCGAACTGGCAGCATACATGAAAGGAAGAATTATGTAACCTTACACAGAACGTTATGACTAGTTCAATTCCCATTCATGTATGCTGCCAGTTCGAGGCTCTCCCCGCACATAGTGCATAATAGGTCTGTCACACTACGACGGACTGGATTAACGTACATCACCGAATACAAAAATATTTTATTCGGTGGAAAAATCACCAGTCCGGCAGAAGATTCGGTGGGATTTTGGGTCCGATTCCAGTTCGTCTCTCTATGCGTTGTGGCCGCTAATAACCCTGCAGGCGTCTTATATCCGATCGTTCAACGTCCGACAAATGACCGGATTTGGGGGTCCGATTCCCGTTCGTTTCTCTATGCGTTGTGGCCGCTAATAATCCTGCAGGCGTCTTATATTCGATCGTTCAACGTCCGACAAATGACCGGATTTGGGGGTCAACGTCCGACAAATGTCCGGATTTTGGGATCCGATTCCCGTTCGTCTCTCTATGCGTTGTGGCCGCTAATAATCCTGCAGGCGTTTTATATTCAATCGTTCAACGTCCGACAAATAACCGGCGAATCCGTGGCATGTGGCACCAACAGAAAAGTGGGGAGGAGAGGTGTTTGAGAGGGTTTTGACCCCTTAGAGGCAGTGACGTAGCAAGCACTTTTTCAGAGGGTGAACAAAGTGGGGAAAGACAACTTTTAAGGGGGAAAACTTTGACGAAAATGGTCAAATATTGGCTAATAAGTACAAAAGGGCTACAAATCTGATATATCAGGGCAACCAGCGTCATGGGGGCAATAGAGGTGAAAAACCTTTGGACAATGAGGGCCCAATTGAAGCCATTTGTCATTTTTTGGATCAATTTTAGCACTATTATTGGGTACTATTTTAGTTTGAAACAGCCACAAATTGGTGAAACGAAAGCCTAATTGAAGCCATTGAAAAGTTTTCACAATTATTGTATAATATAAACAATTGTTTTAAAAATAACACGTGGATGTCCATAGCAGAAGCAAAAAGGAAGACTTGTCCATTTTTCAAAATAAAGTCAGTAATAGACCTAAGTCCGTCTTAAATACTGATTTTGGTGACAAAATGTCACGGGCCCTACATATCGACAGGCCGGCAGTAATTTTCACAGGCTTTTGGGCCAAGGAACGACATTTAAAGCACTGCCTATAATAATCACAGGCCTATACTTAGGCTTACTATATACTATCCTGGGCCTACTCAATAACATACAATTTAACCTTTTCCATGTTTTCTCTTCTTTTTTTCTTTCTTGTCAATCACTAAAACTGGTAGGAATTTGATATTGCGTCCTCTACCCTTCAGAAAGTGCCCCTCCTTCAACATGCTCAATACTACTTACATGCATAGGCCTACTAAATTACGTGCAATTTAACTTTTTCTCTTCTCTTCTCTCTTCAATTTTTCTCACTTTCTTTTCTTTTTTCTCCCCTTTCCCCTTTTTTCTACTTGTCAGTCACTAAAGTACTGGGGGAAATATGATATTGCGTCACACACCCTTCAGAAAATCCCCCCACCCCATGATTGATGCACATGTTCGCCATAGGCCTACATCCGGCACAAGCGCCTGCGAAACCTTGCAAACACCATCGGTATATAAACGAAAGAATAACGAACAAACCCAGGGTATATATACAGAACTGTACGAACACACATCGGACAACTTCCGAACATGTGTATTCGGCACACTCCGTTTCAAGTTTTGTGCATGCACAAAACTTGAAACGTATTGTCGACGGACTAAACAAACATCACCTAACACGAAACGCATTTGGCGGATAATAGCAGGACATATGAAGAACATAAAACGAACATTGACGAACACTAACGGATTTGCTAAAATACCATCCGTTTCTTATACGGAAGACCGATCCGGTGTAGTGTGACACTAACACGGTCTGGGTCAACGTACATCACCGAATGCAAAAATATGCTATCCGGTGGTGAAGGCCTCACAGGAACGTATTTGCAACGAACACGGGCCAAGTGCAACGAACAAAGAACGAACATGAACGAAAGGAGAGCGAACAAACTCCGGCAATATTCAGCACCATACGAACACACATCGGATAAATACCGAACATGTGTATTCGGTACACTCCGTTTCAAGTTTTGTGCATGCCGACGGACTTAACGAACATAACCTAACACGAAACGCATTTGGCGGATGATAGCAGGACATAAAAAGAACATAAAACGATCATTGACGAACAACAACGGATTTACTAAAATACCATCCGTTTCTTGTACGGAAGACCTATTCGGTGTAGTGTGACAGAAGCATAATGGCGGAACCGTGCAAGTAGCGAATATTGTATTATCATGCGAATTGCCCCGTGTTACCTGGAGGACAAGATTTTATTTAAGTGAGAATTACTCTGTCATGAGAGACGTTGTATCGAATGCCCTCTAAGCCCAATCGACCAACAGCAAAATATCGATACTGTTTGACACCGTTAACCACCATTGGACCTCGTTTAACCCATGTGACCTTTGAACTTGGATGACCTTGGTTTGATGACCTTTGACCAGGGCCTTATTTTTGACCTGTTCCCCTGATTACCGATTTCAACCAAATGCAGTTTATAACATTCCTCCAGAAGGATGAGAGTTCATAAGAGCAACATTGGTTCACAGGAAGTGGGAAGAGATGGTATACCGCCACCATGACAACGGCCATGTTGTTCATTCTAACGTTTCTAGTATACTGTGCCAAAACTTATCCATACACTTGGAATAAAATTCTTATTTTAAAACTAAACCTGAGTAAACGACAAACTCCACGGACTAGACTTCTGGTTTGAGAGTAGTGGGTGGCTAATTTACTCTCCCGACGAAATGTCTTTCCGCACCCTCGAAAACCGCAGAAAATGTTAAATTGTAATGATACTACAAATGGAAAACGTATCAAACCTAACTGTCACTAAAATATAAACCATTTAATCAATAATAGTCATTATTGCAGAAACCTGGAACCCTCATTTATTACAAAAATAAATTAAGAAAAAGAATCCTTATTTTGCGGTAAATTACACAGTAAAATTCCATTGAAAAAAATGGCGGCGCTGTTTAATGAGGCTCATTATGACGTCAATACCCTATTGCTATCAAAAGTTGTCATGATCGACTTGCAGTTATCCCGACTGAACTGCTGGTCATCATCAACAATGTTTGATACAAACGCTATTTGGGTTCGGTTGTTATCATTATCTTGGTGTTGTTGTTTTTTCGGCCGTCCAGATTTCAGGCGATAGTCCATTGAGCCATAAATCTCCATTTTTCTCAAATTATATCGAACATATCCTCAATAATCTTACAATTTCACGGTTAGATTTTCCTTCACTATGATATGCTTCTATCATTCCTTTCTGGTGATCGGTAATTTTTGGCATTTTGAGACTGATCTGATGTTAAAACTGAACAATTTTGGAAGTCGAAATAAACTATAATGCGCTGCTAGATAGGAAATCCCTGTAGTGAGGCTGCATGATATTAACTGAATGGAAGTTATTTCTTTTGGATCGTGGCAAATAACATAATCGCATAACAATTACTAATCCGTTGTAATCGGGGGATACCTTTATTCCTCTAGTATCAAAATTCATAACCGTGATCATTTGGTATGCATCACATGTTTCAAAAAAGAGTTCAAATACCCCGGGCGTCATCTGTTGCTATGGTAGTCGTCAAGGACTGACATCATAATAAGCTAATTAAGCACAGCGCCGCCACTTTTCCTATGGGGATTTTGTACAGGTTTTTCATGAGATCATAAGAAAGTTTGTTTCGTTATTTTCCAGCAATATTTTGATGTTGAAAAGTTGATTAAAACTGATTAAAGGTATTAAAGATGATATTAAAGTAAATAAATATAATTCAAGTTTAGTATTATTTACTAAAAAATCAACAATTGTAACTGCGGAAAGACATTTATCATAAACATAATGACATCTACCGGAGAGTATGTGCACTTTTTAAAATTTAAAACGAAAGAAACTACAGAGAACTAAAACCAGAGAGCTGCAAAATGAAATAAAAGTTGTGGAGTGTACAGAGAAGAAAAATAGAAATAATAACCTACTGCTTTAAATAGACCTTGAATGAAGAAACTGTGTTGTCTCTTTGTTGGACTCTTTTTGCCCTGTACAGGGTGTATAAAAATAAAGTATACAGTTCGAAAAAAGCAACTATATTAAAAAGTATGTGGTATTTGGTCAAAATAAGTTATTTGATAGCTGAATCAACATCTTGTCATGTCAAAACTGTTAAATCACTGGCATGCAACCATTTATAAGGACTTGATGGCTATTTATTGGAGCCGTGTAAAAATGCAATCGTGCGAGGTCTATTAGAATAAAATGAAAATCACCGTTTCATCACTTTCTTACAGTAATTGACTGGAACGCTTTATAGATCTCCTGATCTTAAACCTCTGGATTTCAGGTTAAATCAGGTTTAACAAGTCGTTCTGCAGACCTTGATGATTAACTCAAGAGATACATAATTGCACAAGTTGACATCCCCAGGCAGGACGTCTCTCATAAGACGCGATGTGAACGGTATACTGAGGAGAGCTGATATCTTCATACAGAGGAATGAATAGTGGCCATGTGGTAGACTAAGACTGTCAATTACTGTAAAGAAAGCGGTTAAATATGTGATGTTCATGTTGCTTTTGATTTTAAATGACTTTATGCAACTGCATTCTTACTCAGCTCGTAAAAATAGCCATTGAGTCCTAATTAATGGTCACGGTGATTTTACAGTTATGGGAGGACAAGATGTTGATTCAGCTGTCAACTATAGCTTTTTGACTAAATAAACTGAGCTCAAAAAGAAAGTTATAATTTTTTACAACGCGTGAATCACAAGGTCATATCTTAAAATACTGTCAATCAAAATGAACCAAAATTACACACAGGATTACTTTAATACTCTACTCAAAACACACGTCAGTAACCAAGCAGTTGTCCAACTGACACAACAGCAAAATGCAATGTCATGGGACAGCTTCCTGGACTTCTTCCACTTTTACAGCCCAACATTTGGCACCCAGCACAAAAAATCTGTGAGAATGCACACACGATCCTTGCACAGATGATAAAACGGTGCTGCTTTCTGCTTTTCATACACTTTTTTCATGAAACAGGGCTGGGCTGTGAATGTGTTCCAGGAAGTTGTTCCATGTCAGTGCATTTTGCTGTTGTGTCAGTTGGATAACTGCGTGGTTACTGACATGTGTTAAGAGTAGAGTATTGAAGTAAACCTGTGTGTAATTTTGGTAGAATTTGATAGACAGGATTTCGAGATATGAACTTGTGAAAAATTATAAGTTTCTTTTTGAGCTCAGTTTATGAAATACCTCATACTTTTTCAAACTGTATACATTATTCTCATACAACCAGTTTGTCACTTTTAAAACTGGATTTAGTTTTAAAATTAGGATTTTTTTCCAAGTGTTCGGATAATGTTTCAGCACAGTATATATTTCGATTTATACTTGTTCTAGTGTTTCAACCCACAATTACTACAATTTGGAAAATTTGAATTGGTCATGATAAGCAATACTGCATTTATACCACAGCTGTGATGGATCTAATAATATTTTAATGAATTTAAGCACCCCTTTTCTTCTGCGTTCTGTCTAGAAACTCTAGTCTGAGTTTACATAGCCTATATTAGTTGCATACATCACGATAATGATAGTCAACATATTGTTTTTCCCAGTCTGAGAATCCACGCAATTAGGGCTGATTAACGCCAAATAAAAAGTCTAAAATGAAATTTAATTCGATCGTTTGACTCCCTGCAGTATTTTCTCACGTAATCTCTTGCACGTGTTTTCATATAATTTCATCCGGCAAAGCAGACGTTGCTTGATCTGACAATGGCGCAAAGTTATAACACAATATATTTTTCTAATTCCCGTTTGGTATTGTTTTAGTACTGGTTACGACATATGATATGAATTCAATTCGTTAAACAAATTGGTTTCTTCTATATAAAGAACATGACATATAACAGACCAGCTTCTCTAATGCAATCCTCTAGATCAACAGGCTTCAGATTATTTTGCTTGTCGCCTGAGCATTTGGAGTTTGCTCCGATTGTATCACTGTGCGCGACTATGCACTTTGACTTTTTTACTTCCTGCATTTTTGAAACCTATGTTTATCTTTGTTCCCGACTCATTTACGTATCTACCTACATCGTTACTTGGTAATCCATTCCACGTTTTTTAATAAGATTTTCAATCGACATGCTCTATATACAATAATAACGTTTTGGATTACGCGCTTGAAACCTGACATATAGTACCCAAAGCTAAATAATTTGAAATGTCCCATGGAGAACCACTGTCAATGTAGATTATATACATGGACACGAGGGAGGATAATAAGGCTGTCCACTCTCTAATTTCACAGCTTTGGTTTCAATACAATCAATCTTTTACTCATTGAAATTTTTGGGCAAAAGTGTAAAATTGCACTATAGAATCAGTCAATAAAAGTGTACAAGATGGAAATATATGTTAGAGTTTGAGAGAACAAGCGGTTGGTGAATTTAGAGATGGTTGAACCCGGGACCTCCGATTGCAGTTAGTAGTGTTTGCATGGACCGTCTACGCAGAAAGGGTAGGATGCAATTTCTGACAATGTAGTTTTAATTTTAATGTATATGGCCCAAGGGCTATATACAGCCTGTCTCAAAAAAATGTGCAAGTAAAAAGCACCCTCTTTGTCAATAAGAAAAGACTGTTGTGACATGATGCTTACATCAACGTCAAGAACGCAGGCTTAGCTATCGAACGCCGTTTGTTCTTGCTCGAGATATGTTTAGTTAACAACGAAAGGGTAAAATCACAATTGTGCCACTTTTACTATAGGGAAGAGGGCAGTACATGTAAATCAATGATAGCATAAAGTTTAAAGAGTTCCTTCGTGAAACCAAAAGAATGCATCAATTACACCATAATACAAAATTGTTTTTACTGTGTTTACTGTTTTATCAAGATACATGTAAAATGATTCTCTTTTTCCACTTTATTAGTTCCAGACATCGCGATAATGATAGTCAACATATTGTTTTTCCCAGTCTGAGAGTCCACGCAGTTAGGGCTGATTACCGCCAAATAAAAAGTTAAAATCAAATTGATTTCGATCGTTTGACTCCCTGCAGTATTTTCTCACGTAATCTCTTGCACGTGTTTTCATATAATTTCATCCGGCAAAGCAGACGTTGCTTGATCTGACAATGGCGCAAAGTTATAACACAATACCGTAGAAACCCGTCTATAAGGAATAGTAGCGACTGTGATGATAGCATATTTCACGCTAGCGCCCTCCACAATATTATATCATTATGGAATTTGAGCAAATCATTTACCGACACAAGCAGGTATATACAATGTATTATTTTATCTTTATTTCGCATCTCACGAGCATAGCTCACTTGGCAAGGCATAAGACTTTGGTTCTTTAGATCGGAAGATGGTGAGTTCGAGCCTCATCATGGTCACACAATCCGAAACAAAATATTGTTCAAACTTTTCATTTATATTTTCTTGCATTTTCTAAAGACTCCTTTCGTGATCATTTTTTTTTTTTTGTTTAGTTTAATTTTTTTTATTGTTTTTTTTTTATTGTTTTTTTTTCTTTTTCTTTTTTTTTTCTTGTTTAATTTTATTTTTCTTTATTTTTCTTTGATTCATATAATATTGGCAGGATAAGGAGAGGAGGAACTAAAGACCCATTCAGTGATTTGCTCATCCGGACGATCGTAAAAATCATCAAAATTCACCTTTGTCATTGTCATAGATGTGGTAACATAGCCTGCTAGTGGTTCAGCAGAAAACCGTGTGACACATAATATACATTTGGCTACATTTTATTATACGATAAATACGAATTTATTAAACATGGTAACAAATATTCTCTAGCAGATCGGTTATACGATGGAACTGGTAGGCATAGGCCTATTATAAATTCGGGATATTAAATATCTTCCTGACGAGACAGATCTGCGCGTGTGGTCAAAGACGATTCCTTACTAGCCACAGACCGTCCGCTGGAATTAGTTGAACATGAACCATTCGCTATGGCTGTTGGTCGGACCTCTCATCTCTCCACATCGATTGTGACCTATAATCCCCGACATTGCCCTTATGAACTCACATCCTCCTGTTTTATTCCAATACGCTGGCGAAGTTACGTAATAATCGGATTAACTACCATAGCAATAGGTGAAAACAATTTTTGAATATACCGCGTTATACACTGATACGTTCAGGCGGTACCTTTTCATTGAACCATATCATGCTGCACCTGTAAGATCTTTGAAAAGACCAGTATTGTATTCAATCTATGATTGCAGACATACACAGTACAGGTGATGAGTGTAACCTGCTTGTAGCGCAGCGCGATATGTTCAAAATTGTTTTCACCTATTGCTATGGTAATTAATCCGATTAATTACGTAACTTCACCAGCGTATAATGGCTGAATAAATTCTGACCATCACTTGGCTTGTTGGATTCGTCTATACTACAATTCGCTGTCGAAGTGACGTCATAATCGCAATAACTACCATCAAGCAGATTGCACTAATCACCCGCGTATGTCACCAAACATAGATTGAATACCACTCTTTTCATAAATACTAATCTTACATGGCGAGTGATTAGCCTTTCTTTGACAACTATGGTTCAATGCATAGGTGCCACGTGAACGATGAAGTGCAGGGCTATATATTCGAAATTGTATTCATCAATTGCTATGGTAGTTAATCCGATTAATTACGTCACATCGACAGCGAATAGCCTATGAGTATGGGTTCAAGTGGAACAAAAAATAGTGTATGTCCATTGCAAGCTATGGTAATTAATCATGTTACTAACATCACTACTTCGGTGAAGACAAGAGAAGTGTGCCTTCTCTACCAACGCCTGTGATATAACAGGTGCAAGCGAAACAAAATTGAATGACCAGAATAGTTTCCTTTGTCAGATGAATTGATTGAAGTTTTGACACTCTATTCTTGATGGGACAATAGATTAAAATATGGAATAATTATTATTCCTCATCTATTTTTTTATTGAAAAAACTGCAATTGTGGCAACAGAACAATATTTATTTTGATTTCATTTCAAGTAGAAACAAAATCGTGCTTAAGCCAAAAACGCACCCTACCTACCATTCCTCAAGAATTGGGATGGCACAAAGGTGCAACATAGGTTTTTATTGCAAAGACGAGGACAGACAAGTTGTTACAACACATCTGTCTAACCGTGGGTTTCGCTTTATTTAGAATAAATGCTTTACTAGTTTCTATAAAACCACAAAATTACTAAAAAACTATAAAAAAAACTTTAAAAAACTAAAAACAACAACAAAAAACCTAAAATTAAAAGTATAAAGGTAAATTTGCAGAAAGATAAAAAAAACATATCAAAAAGTTAAAATTAAACGAGAATGAAAAACGGAACCGGTGCCCGGACCATGCTCTCTTCAGCATCTCTTCAGTTCCAAAGTCTGACGCTCTATCAATTGAGCTATACGATCCTGATATACGAAACAGTCGTTATTATGTCAATACAATTGATTGGTGTTACAACATACTTAGATGGAATGCATAGCCACCCAGTGCCAGTATATATTTGCTCAAACTCCAAATACAAAAAGCAACCAATTTTATTGAGGGCGTTTCTTAGGTATATCCTTGTAGACAGATGATGGTGGATGCGATATCGCTATTTTAGACGTCGCCATTGGATTAACACATAATCATGAAATCTTCACAAACAATTCTAAATTTGTTATGTGGTGTCAAAGCAAAATTATCTTACTCTAAAACCGTTGGGGTTCTGCAAAGTACCCCACTGCAAGTATGTTAATTGTCCATTTATAATCGCTAACCGTGTATTGTGAATGGGGCTGTCAGCCCTGTATCTTCGCCAGCCTCGTACGTCCGTGTTGCGTGTCCTATGCCGCCTGCTTGTAGACGGGGTTTTACGGTATATTTTTCTAATTCCCATTTGGTATTGTTTTAGTACTGGTTACGACACATGATATGAATTCAATTCTTTAAACAAATTGGTTTCTTCGATATAAAGAACATGACATATAACAGATCAGCGTCTCTATAGACAATTATCTGGATCAACTGGCGTTAGATTATTTTGCTTGTCGCCTGAGCATTTGGAGTTTACTCTGATTGTATCAATGTGCGCGACGACGTAGTTTGACTTTTCTCCTTCCTGAATTTTTGAAACCTACATTCTTCTCTGTTATAGAATCATTTTCGTACCTACCTACATCGTTACTTGGTAATCCATTCCACGTTTTTGTGTCAGTTCCTGAGAACTGACACCTTCTAATAATACAGGTTTGACGATCATGTGACAAATCGAATGATCACATGATCTGTTAAAATATCCAATATCGATATCAATATTATTTGCAGCAACGAAACGGTCCACAGCTGATATACTAGACTTCTATTTGAATACAAGTATCGGGATTGTCTCGGTCCCATTCGGTTTGTGTTCCTCCATCACTAAACAAACCGTCTGGCGACAACCCCGAAATTGACAATCGCTGATTGGTTAATGAATTTCCAAATAAAACTGTTTTCAATTGGCTATACGACGTGACTTGTGTAAGTGACACTAAACACCATAGACCCTCCACTATTTGTAGATACCGCAAACGCAAAATGTACGCTAGCTTTAGCAGCCACTGAGGAGGCGATCGTCTGATATCGCCTTTCATGTACGCGACTTGCAGCGCGTACTCGCGTAAATTGTGTGGATTTATGTAACCGCATAGCTGTCAATCAACCGCTACATGCTTTGTAGCCCGGCACTGACTGACAGCAATTCTCAATCAGAAGATTTTCTTCTGACGATGATTGGCCAATCAAAAAAGACGTACCATGAGGTTGTCGCCAGACGGTTTGTTTAGTGACGAAGGAGCACAAATCGGCTGGGACTAAGACTAGTATCGGGAGAATAGCTGTGCGCGTGCGCAGAATCTAGTCTCAATTCTAATGCAAATTGGGTCACAAACCAAATCGACCACGTATCGTCAATTCAGTCACAAACCAATTCGCCCACATGCCAATTCGAACCCTATATAATTGATATACAAAAACAGTTGGTCAAATTTAACTTTTTCGTGATTTTCTCCATAACCGTTTAGATGCCTTGATGTCTTGCATTCGGTCACAAACCAATTCGGTGTACTTTGTGTACTTAACCCTCTCTCTTTTTAACCAAATATCCTAAAGAGTCGTGCGATATGTCGAACTTTTTTCCTCTGGTCATAAGGAACAAAAAAGTCAGCGGTCGCGTATCTGTTTGGTTAATGAGTTTATAGTCACTTATTGTACTTTGTGCACTTAACTCTACATCTTTTCCTACAGAGTCGTTCTACTGGTCATAAGGAACATAATGAAGTCTGTAGGATCATTGGTTAATGAGATATAGTCACTTTTTTAATTGTGTGCACTTAACCCTCTATCATTTTAACCAAATATCCTAGAGAGTTGTGCCATATGTCAAACTTTTTCTTTGGTCATAAGGAACAAAAAAGTCAATGGTCGCATATCTGTAGGATCATTGGTTAATGAGATAAAGTCACTTTAAAAAAAAATTGCGCAGTTATTCCTCTATCTTTTTAACCAAATACCCTAGAGAGTCGTGCGATATATTAAACTTTTTCTCTGGTCATAAGGAACAAAAAAGTCAGTGGTCGCATATCTGTAGGATTATCGGTTAATGAGATATAGTCACTTTTTTGTACTTTGTGCACTTAACCCTTTTTTTACTTCTGGATATCTTTTGGAGTCAAATGATTTTTCATTTTAAAGCTTATGATATATATTTTCTAAACACGAAATAAAACAAAATTGACAGCTAGCCGACTTTACAGCCGTTTCGTGGTGGAAGGTCACATATATCATTAAAATATTAAATTGTGTACCCCTTTGGTCAATATTGAATTGGTTTGTGGCTGACTTAGCTTGGGACCGAATTGGAATATGGCCAAGTCAACTGTGGCCGAATTGGTTTGGGTCCGAATCGACCTGCTTCCATGCTGAATAGCAGAAAATGGCGAAAAATTACGTACTTTTTACAAGGCAACTTTTCTAGGCATTGTTGACATGGTACCTTAGCGAAAGAAAGTTTCCTACTATAAAGACCTAAATTTTCAGACGGTTTGTATGTTTGAAGGGGCAAAATTAACAATAAGGCGCCCGGTTATACCGCCGCATTCAGCAAGTCATCATCAAACAACCCATACTCAAGTTTGTTTTGACAGATGACGTCAGACGCGATAAAGTCTTTTAATCTGCTCTGTCTTTGATAATATCGAATGATAGAATTCGCCATCCTCGTCCTGTGAAAAAATTTGATGTTTAAATCGGGGGAAAGAACTTGAAAAAATTCACATTTTATCAGCTAAAACGGAGCCATTTGACCGCTAGGTTTTTGTGAAATCAGTGCTTCCGTGGTGCTTCCATAAGATGCGCCGCGCATGCAGATAAGCGTTGCGTATGCGTAGCGTATCTGTGCGTTAAAAAATTGCGCGACAACAAAACGCGATGCCTTATTGCGCGCGTGTACCCCGATGGTACAACAAAGATTTTCTTTCCTTTTAAATTGCGGAAACGTGTGAAATAGTGACAAAAATCCCTAAATAGAGCAGCTGGTGTTAACAAATCTGGATTTTCTTTCATTGTATTTATAAAAAAATATAACAAGGTAAATATATTTCAAAAAAGCTCAATTTCGCGAAAGAAACAATGTCTTGAGTACACAGCCACGTTAACATTCAGATCATATGCTGCCCACTCTCTAATTTCACATCTTTGGTTTCTATAAAATCAATCTTTTACTTATTTAAATTTTTGGACAAAAGTGTAACAAATTACAATCTTGAATCAGTCAATAAAAAGGGACCTGATGGAAATATATGTAAGAGTCTGAGAGGAATTAGTTGGTGGAATTTAGAGATGGTTGAACCCGGGACCTCCGATTGCAGCTGGAAGTGTTTGTACTTACCGTCTATGCAGAAAGGTAGGTTACAAGTCAACAAACTCAGAGCCCATGAGGCCTCTTTATTTCCTGAGAAAACTCATGATCTGTATATTTTCATTTGCGTCCTCAGACGCTCGACCTTTAACCTATGAGCCAAAAATGTGCAAAAGGCACATAGGTTAACTCGACAAATACAATATCTAAATACAGTTACACGGGCATATATAAAAAAAGGTTTACATTGGATACTACACAAGAAGTATAGATCGCTGTCTCTCGGCTCAAAATGAATTTCCAATAATATATAGTTATGCATTTTAAAGTCATGTTATGAAAATTTAATCTGGAAGCATAGTGTATGACAGTTTGTAGCTGAGTAATAATGTAGGACTTAAAGTCTCCCATGAAAGTGTTAAATTTTGAACTTCGTACGATAAATGTAGCCTTGATCCAAGGCTTGTGGGCTTATCGTCACAATGCAACCATTTCTTATATCACACAACCCACCATTGATCAAATCACCAATGTGCTGATAAGAGTTGCTCACCAACTATTTTCATAGTTGCCCACCAACTGACCAAACTCAATATCCTATACATGGTCATATGATTACATGTAGACCAAGTAAATATGATAAATAGTGCCCTCACAAGTTTACAAATCAATCTCGATATCCTAAATTTTACTGTCTTAAGGGATCGGATATCAACGTTTACAGAGTATTTTTGGGACATGAGTGCACATAAGACATATCGAGTTGCATTCTGAATACGAAGAATGTCCTTTTGATATCTAGTAATTTTGATTGTTTTAAATTGGAGATATAAAACACATTTTATGACAAATTATTAAAAATTGAAATAATTTTTATTTTTTATATTATTAAGAGCCCTCTGAGCAAAGAGGAGGAAAAGCCGACTTGCATTTGAAACTTTTGACCTTTCGCATTGAAGATACATATTTTCCCAATTTTGAAGTATTTTGGGGGAAAATGTATATCTAAAATACGTAAAATCAACATTTTCAAAAGATCGTCGGCTTTTCCTCTTAGTTACAAACACTTTAAGTAAATATCATTAGATTGATAAATTTTACTTCAAGGACTGTTAAATATCCAAAATATCAATTTTTTATATCAAATATATCACGAATTAAAAAAATATCACAACTATTTGGTATCAGAAGGACATTCTTCGTACTCAGACTGCAATTCGATAAGTCTACGTTTAATGTGCTCTCAGACCCCACAGAAATACCATGCAAAGGTAGGTGACCGACTCCTTAAGAATGTCGAAAAGACTTGGTCAAGCCTACGATAAATACAGCATTTTGAAGTCACTATTGTTTTATAATTCATATCGTGTAAATTGTATTTGCACCACTTTGTGTCAGCCTCAGGTCGGTCTTTTCCCTATGGATGTGTTTTTAATTTGAGAAGGTGGGCGATCAAACTTCAAGGATAAGAGAGACCGTTAATATCGCGTGAAGACCATAATAAATACGTTTCATTTAAGTTCCAATATTTTGACCATGGGAAACATACAAACATGCGATTGATTCCTTTCTTTTTCTGTTATTAATATTATTTCTTCTTCTTCATTTTGTTCTTCTTTTGCAATTTTGAAGGTAAATTTGCTACAAAATGTTAAATTTGTTCAAAATCCACAGATTTGGTGTACATTTTCTTAAACGTGGGTGTAAAATTTGCTTAAAAGGGGTGTCTATTGACAGGAACATGACGCGTATCAATATGAGAGTACCCCCCCCCGCCTCCAGATTATGCCCATGACTCGCACTACCATGCTGTATGTGAAGCGCTCCACAGACTCCGAGTATTGTACGTACAATATTGTATGTAACATATATACGTTATTTAATCTATTGCCATTCTATTTCCAGTAATGTTTAAGTGCTAACGAATGTTTGATGACGAAAAATCGATAATATGTTACATACAATATCTAGCAGAAATATATTATCGATTTTTCGTCATCAAACATTCGTTAGAACTTAAACATTACTGGAAATAGAATGGCAATAGATTTAATAACGTATATATGTTACATACAATATTGATAAGACAGTAAAAAAGTTGTGGCTGCGTAGGTTTGAATAATGATAAGTAAAAGAGTCCAAGAGCAGAAATATTTGGTGTCAAACCACATTTGTATAGATTTATTTGCGTAGCAAAATTAAACACGAATTTTCGGTCATAGACCTTTGTCAAGTGATGACCTTTTGCGTGCCGGAAAACAAAGGAAGAGGAGAGCACAGAAACGCGCGAGGAGTCGCGCGCGGAGTCGTGCGTGAAAACATAGATTGAAATGCGCGAGGTCTATCGCGACGCAAAGGGGGAAGACACGCAAAAGGTCAAAATCAAAATTACTGCAAAGAAAAACGAAGGAAATAAAGAAAGAAAAGTAAAGTAAAGAGAAAAGAAGAGAAGAGAAAGAAAAATTAGAGTAAAGAAAAGAAACCCGAAAAGAAAAGAAAAGAGAAAAGAAAAGAAAAGAAAAGAAAAAAGAAAAGAAAAGAAGAGAAGAGAAGAGAAGAGAAGAGAAGAAAAGAAAAGAAAAGAAAAGAAAAGAAAAGAAAAGAAAAGAAAAGAAAAGAAAAGAAAAGAAAAGAAAAGAAAAGAAAAGAAAAGAAAAGAAAAGAAAAGAAAAGAAAAGAAAAGAAAAGAAAAGAGAAAAAGAAAAGAAAAGAAGACAAGACAAGAAAAAGAAAAGAAGAAAAGAAAAGAAGAAAAGAAAAGAAAGGAAATGCAAAAGATGAAGGTAATGTGAAAAGTTAAATATTGAGGTTGAAGACATTAAATTGAATGTTCATCCCATTGGGTTGAAGTGTGCCAAGATTAAATATGATGCGTTGTTCCTCGACTTTCCGTTTGTGAGTATTATGCACTTGGGTGAGAGCGGTAACTGTAAGGTCCGTGATGGTATGACTATCCCTCTAAAATGTTGAGGGACGGGTTTGGCGGTGTCACGTATGAGGACGTCTCGTCTATGTTCGGTGAACCTATCCGCCAAACGCCGTTCAGTCTCACCGATGTACAAAATATGCGGATGTCGTCGACACCCAAGTGCATAAATCACATGTGTAGAAGTACAAGAAAACTCGCTTCTGATGTGGTAGGTGCCTGAAGTGCTACTGACACAATACAATATTGTACGTACAATAAAAAGTCTGAATACTGCTTAAGTTGTTGAAAATTCAAAAGTTCACCATGCTGTAAATTCAAGGTCATTGGATAGAGTATCCGGGGGTTGGGTGGGGATGAGAAGGAGGGTTATAATAAACGGTTCCAAAAAATAAGTCCCCCTTAGAGTTTTTGGTATAATCCACGGCTTGATCAATTATCTTGTTTTAAAATTTGGAACATAGGCTGATTAGTTATCTATCAAGTGTATGGGGTTTTGTTGTTACCTTTTATCATCTTCACTAATACAGCCTTTTTTCAGCCAAAAAAAAGTTGCACTTTTTTATATAGGCTTTTTATGCATGACTTATGGTTTCAGATCTCTTTTACTTAATTCATCAAAAAGGAATGTGTCTATATTTTTTTAAATTAAAATAACTTGAGTTTTCATTCTAATAAAATTTATTAGGAAGGAACAACTGTAACAAAAAAAAAATGGCTGCCAGAGGTTGAGCTGCTGTCATGTCTGTGTCTGAAAATATCATCTTGGATCTGTACTGACTTTGCATGTTTGTGGGATTCCACCTGGATTAATGATGATTATCATCAGTTTTACACACCTGCTGGTTGTTTGGACTCTCACAATAACTGTTTCAGACTTGCATTTCACCAGCTCCTCAGACACTGGTGTAAGCTTTACTACTGACTGCAGAATTCTGCACCTTGTTGCAGTTCATCATGGTCTAGACTTAGGCATACACCACACTTCATACAAAATTCATGGCACCAGATACCTCAACAGGCGAGTAACCTACTACGCTAACAGCACTGCCTCATTTCAAGTATTACTCTTGTCTGGCGATATCCACCCTCACCCTGGACCACGGCAAGAGTGTTCTACATGTAATAAGCCAATATTCAATAAATACCGTGTTCAGTGCACAGCATGTTGTGAACACTTCCACCGCAGGTGCAGCGGTTTGTCTATGCAACAGTTCCACTCTCTGAACTCACTCGTCTGGACTTGCGTAACTTGTTCGGATCCACTCCCACCATTTACAGACTCCTTCTTCAATAATTCTTCTGGTTCAAGTTTTTCGGAGTTTTCGGACTCAAAGTTATCTCAGACTATTAACTCTACATTATCTCACTCCGACAATTATATGTTGGGGTTCCACTTCAATGCCCAGAGTATCAAGAACAAATTCCGCGAATTTCAAACACTTATTCTAACAAGCTCACCATCAATTTGTGCTTTAACAGAGACATGGTTGAATGACTCAATTCCAAACTCAGTTGTGCTTCAGAACTACTCAATCTTTCGCAGTGATCGTCCAAACCTGAATTAGATCCAATTGTTGTCAACACCCCTCTCATTGATACCCTGCTTGAAACCAAATGGGTGTCATTTACAATCAAAAATGAAAAATGGTTGTGTGGTGTAGTCTACCGCCCTAAGGAAGTTAAAAATGGTATCCAAGACCTTGAAACCATGCTCTGGGAGCTGACTGCTATCCTAGTTGTAGGTGACTTTAATATAAACTGGAATTCCAATCACCCCTTGTTTCCTGAACTCGCCAATTTGGCAAATGCAAATAACCTCCATCAACTTGTTAATCAGGTCACTTGTCCCCGCCATTCTGCCATTAACTCCGAAGATGGTACCATCTTAGATCTGCTGTTTACATCAAGACCGGACCGTATTTGCAACGTTGACGTCACTGATGGGCTTGGCAAGTCTTATCACTTGGGTGTGAAATTTCGCATCCGTGGTACTCCGAGTCGCCTTCAAAACCCTCTCCGGACATGCTTTGTTTATGCAAAGGCTGACAAGATTAAATTGCAAAATCTTGTTTCCAGGACTGCATGGGACGTCTTGCTCCCCCTCGACATCGATGGTGCCTGGGATCAATTTCTCGATTTATTCATGGCATGTGTTAGGGACTCCATACCTTCTCGCACTCAAAGAAAACGTCCCAAGCCCTGGATTACACCAGAAATGCACAGACTCATAACTCGTAAACATGCCCTTTTTCGCAAGGCTAAGTCTTCTCAATCACAAACTGATTGGGCTGCATTTAAAAAAACTCGTAACAGGGTATCCAATGGTATAAAATCTGCTTACAGTAACTACCTTCATTCTCTCCTCACTGCTGACGACAGTAAAAACGCTTTTGGTCTTTTTGTTCGTGGTCGCAAAAAGAACCCGATGTTAAATCATTTGTTGTCAACGGCAAACTGTGCTCTGACCCCGCCGTTATTGCTGACAATTTTAACCAAACTTTTGCTAGCTATTTTACTGCCCCCACCTCTCCAGCCTTTGATATCACATCTCCCTTATTACCTGTGACCCCCTTATGCTCCCTCCAAATAACCATAGACCAAGTTATACACCGCATCAAAAAACTTAAAACTGATGGTGCTGTTGGTCCCGATGGTTTGTCAGCGAGGATGCTTAAGCTCTGCATGTACCAGGTTGCTCCAATCCTCACCAAATTATTTAATCTTTCTCTTAGTTCTGGTCACCTTCCTAGCGGCTGGAAACAAGCCAATATTGTTCCTGTGTATAAGAAGGGGGACCGCTCAAATGTTGCTAATTACAGACCCATCGCTCTGACTAGTATTGTCTGTAAAATGCTTGAAAGCATCGTGGCTGACAACCTTCGTGTCCATCTAGGTAACAACAATCTCTTATCATTAAGTCAACATGGCTTTAAGCCTGGTTTATCATGTTGTACACTATTACTTGATAAAACAAATGAACTCTTGGAATTAATGGACAGTAAATCTACTCAAGTTGACCTCATTTCTCTAGACTATAGCAAAGCATTTGACTGTATATCACATAACATTCTCATTTCTAAACTTGAAAAAACTTATGGTATCAGAGGTCAACTGCTTGCCTGGATCAGTTCCTTTGTCTTAGGTCGTGTTCAGAGGGTTACTTTTAGAGGGCAGAGTGCTGATTGGGTCTCGGTCCTTTCTGGAATTCCTCAGGGCTCTGTTCTTGGCCCCCTGCTTTTCACCATTTATGCCAATGATCTAGGCCAGCACTTGACCTCTGGTATCGGGCAATTTGCTGATGATACATTTCTTTATCGTGCAATTTACAATGCTAATGATGTAAGGGATTTACAAATGGATCTTGACAAGCTTTCGGTATGGTCGTCTCGTAATTCACTTCAATTGAATCCTACCAAATGTAAATTTATATCTATCACTCGTAAACGTACTTCATATCCATCAGTGTATAGTATTAACAACATCAATCTTGATCAAGTAAATAATCTTCCCCTCTTGGGTTTCATCATCTCAGATAAGCTTAATTGGGATGCTCATGTTAAGGATGTTATTGCAAGAAGCAACAAACTTCTTGGTTTTATTCGCCATGTGGCCGGGGAATCTCACCTCCCCCAGAGGTTCTCCTCCAATTATACCGGCCCATGGTCTTGCCCATCCTCGATTATTGCTCCCCTGTCTGGATGCCCCACACAAAGCGTCTCAAAATGCTCTTGAACGCGTTCAAAGGACAGCCACCAGGGCTATTCTCCATCAGAAGCGTCGCGAGGAGGAGTACAATGTTCGTTTGGAGCGTCTTGACCTCAGTTATTTGTCCCAAAGACGTGAATACATGTCCATTTCACTTGTTTCCAAATGCCTCCTCAATGTTGACTGCTACAATGCTATGCCTGCTTTAAATAAAATCCGTCCAAATAGTAGGCATCCCGATCACCTTATTTTTCACCATCTCAAAGCCAAAACTGATGCTTTTCTTTATCATTCCATCCAACGCTTCCCTACAAAATGGTCTGACCTCCCCCGTCACATCACTGACATTTATTTGTGCAATAGCTTTAACTGCTTCAAATCCCACTTGAGAGACTACTTTTAGTCCATTCAAGAAATTTAATCCTTGGTGCCATCTATGTTTTGTTGTGGTGAGGGAGGGGGGGGGCATTATCTCATTATGTTGTGGTGTGTTTTATCCTGCTTGGCTAAGTGCAATATATTGTGTCTCTTGTATCTTGGGGCTTCATGCTTTTAACATAGTGCTGTTTTAAAAAAATATTTGTACTTTTAATGTCTTAATAATCTTTGTAATTTTTATACATGTGTATTTATAGTGCAATACTTTGTTTATTTTCATGACCAGCTTGCAAGGGTGGGGTCCACTCATCTTTTAGATGTCAGTGCTTCATTTGCCACTTTTGTTGGGCCCTGGCAGCCCTTGCTTGCTGGTCTAATTTTGCTGTATATTTTTGTTGAAATGCCTAATGAATAATAAATAAATAATAAACTGTAACTTCAATAATAAATCTTGTGTGTGTTCATTGATTAATTTAACCAATGGACCAACATATTTCTGGTTAGATCTTTTATGCAGGATCCCTATACACTTGTTCAATTGGTAATTCCTTGAATGGTTCAAAAAACATTTATATGCACTATGGACCACAATGGCCTCATCCCAATGGCATAGTTCGATAACCTCAATAAAACATTCATAGTGCAAAATTTGACCTCAAGTTGCCAAGTATGAGTTTTAGTGCAAACATTTTCAAAGGTCATTCAATGATTGTACAAATGTATTGGGGTTAGAGAATAATGCCCTGATAGATGAGCATGTTGTGAATCCCAGTGATGGGTGGCCGTTATCAAGACTCAACTTGTTAACCGGACAAATGAGGGACAACACCACCTTGAAGGACTTCGCAGTACATCCTGCAGCATGCGGGGAACCAGCTTGACCAACAGCAGAGAAGAACGATGCTTGGAAGCCATCGCACATGAAGGAAGGCCTATTCATTATTGAAAGACATAATAAGCTGCAGCATTCATTTTAATTTTCGCTGAACCATAAAAACTGTTTTTGAATGTGTGACACTTAAATCAGGAAAATTAAAATTAAATTAAATTATGCTTCTTTTTGATTAGATTACTCACTTAAAGGGAATAAATTGTCAAACACAAATTGAAGCATGAAAAGCCTATGTAGAAAAATGCAACTTTTTTATGGCCGAAAATTTCATAAATGGCTGCATTTTGCAATGAAGATGATAAAAAGTAGCACCCAAAACCCACTCACTTGATGCATAACTAATCAGTCTATGTTCCAAACTTTAAACAAGAGAATTGATCGAGCCGTTTTTGGATTGTACTAAAATTTCTTAGGGGGGACTTACTTTTTGGAACCGTTTTGGCCACCTGAGTGCACGTTGCTTTCTCACAGTGAGTTTTGGCCCCAAAAATGTAAATTCGGCCCAGACTCTTTTTTGTTCAGGAAACTGAAACCTAAAAGCAGACTATTTTGCACGGTATAACATTATTCAAATTTACATACCAGCTAAATCTCAATGCCACATTTTTTCAGAATAAGATTTCAAATGACGTGTCCTAATAAATAACGTATTTTAGTTATACGAATGAAACAGAACATGGTAATACATCACATAGAGCGAGAAGACAAATAGACTCATTACTCAGTATAGATAATGATTCCTGAAAACATCTGTAGGATATATTTATGTTTAAAAACACGTTGAGATTTCATTCTGTAAGCAGAATTTGATCACACTTTTTTCTTCCAGTTTCTAATATTATTTCAGAGCGCTTGAAGTATATAATAGACTTCTGGGTGAAAGTGAGTACGGGGATTGTTTTATAGATTGCGTCTGAATCATGAACTCTTTATATCATTGCTAATTTTTAACTCATTGCAACTAGCATTGTTACATAAAATACTCAAAACCATTATTGGTATTAAGCCTCCAGCATACTTTCCTGCCGCTTGCCGCTGCGGCAAGCGGCAGGGCGTTTCAACCAATGACAAGCCTTTATTGTGTCCGTTTGTCTGCAATGCGCGTGCGCCATGCCGCTCAGCGGCAAGCGGCATGGTAGTATGAAACCAGCATAACGATAATGAACTTTTGATGTTACATATTCCGAATACAATAAGGTGTTATTATATAGCCTAAATGATGATGTGGAACATTATTTGCCGGATGGATGAACATGGTTAATAGTGACTGCGTTCGTGATCTACCATTATAACTAATGCGTAACTTCACTTAGCAATCGACCCCTCTTATGCATTTTAATTTTGCGAATTCCATTAAAATTATTACTTGATATGCGTGACATTTACACTCATTATACTGAATATGAAAGTCATCATTTTAATGGTGATTTGAAAATTTGAGTGGATCGGTTTCCTCCCTGAAGTATGTTAATGTATTACCTTACACGTATTTTCAATTATCCGACAAAGCGTAAATTTGATCTGAAGTTGAGATAACCTAATATATCTTTGTGATTTCCTCCTTTAACATTTTAGTTCTGCAATATGATATGAAACAAAAATTACATCTTGTATTTGACATTTTAGTTCTGCAATATGATATGAAATAAAATTACACCTTGTATTTCTCGACCAAAATGGTTTATTTCATACAAATAACATAACATGTTAAAGATCCGCTTTTCTCTGAAATTGTTGTGATTAACATTTTACATTTTATTTACCGCCCGGGCATTTCTCGTTGGCTCGGATTTTATCACTGTGTACGGCACTGCACTTTGACTTATATTATTTCATGTGTTCTGGAAACCTATATTTATCTTTATTACTGAAAAAATTACATACATACCTACATCATTACTTGGTAATCCATTCCACGTTTTTTTAAATACGTTCTCCGATCGACATGCTCTATTATAAATACCGTATTGAGTTACTTGCATGAAACCTTATAGTAAACACGGCATTATAAGCGAGCAGACGATTGCATATTCGATGCTACTGGTTAAGTCAACGATTCATGTAAGCACAAAGAATATTCTCATATAAAGCAATGTGGAAATTCATTCTGTAAACGAAAATGGATCAACATTTTATATTCAAGTTACCCAAAGCTAAATGATTTGAAATTTGTTCAGAGCATTTAATTTATTTAATATTTAATTTATTTATTATGCTTCATCACTGGCTCATATACAATTACAAAGATAAATATATTACCGGGTATATAAATATTGCACATACTAATAATCAAGACAAAGTAAAGAATAAAATGCCAGCGAAAAGAATGGGACAAACAGGTGCAAAATCACCTCTAGGACCATCCCACCTTTCGATTTTTGAAAACAAATTATTGGAAAAAAAAACCCATCACAGCCCCATCCCAAATTAAATAAGCCTGCAATTCGAGCATCTGCAGTAAGAGCTTCAAGAGCATGTTTTCAAAGAACAAACATTTTGAGTAAAATGAGAATTCAAAATTCAACCACCCCGGATTTGAAGGAAGAAAAGGAACCGGCTGTCCTTGTAGACAAAGGCAGCTGATTCCAAAGCTGCACAATGCGATTAAAATAAAAAGTCATGTGCGCTTCGGTTTTGCAACGTTGAATTTTGAGTTTAAATGGATCGGAAGATAATCTAGTGGTGGGATGGTCCTTCCCATTCCCTTGGCTGAATTTAACATAATTATTGACATTAATATCATAGTGACCCTCCCTACATCTGTAAAAAAACAAGAGATCACTTTTGTCTCTCCTGAGAGTAAGGGGGAGTAAGTCCAAATTGGTAAGCCTCTCCTTATAATCCTGATCAGGATAATGTAAAATGAATTTGGTAGCTCGTCTTTGAACTCCTTCCAACATTTGGATGTTATGTTTGGATGTACCGCTCCAAAGACAGCTACCATACTCAAGATCACTCCTGATCAGGGAACTATAAAGAGTTCTGGTAACTTTTACTGGGGCATTGAACCCTACTGTACGCATGATCATGCCCATCTTACGATTGCATTTTTTGACAACTCTATTAATATGGGTATCCCAGACAAGTTTAGTTGATATGTCAACACCCAAATCTTTGATGGTATGAATTTTACTGAGAGTTGTGCCATTCATATTATAATCATAAAGGATGGGTTTCCTGCATCTTGTCAAGGAAATGACCTGGCATTTGGAAGGGTGAAAATTAAGCTCCCAGGTATTACTCCAATTGACTAGTGCATTTAAGTCTGACTGAAGCTGCTCACAATCTGATGGTTTTTTTACATTAATAAAACACTTAGCATCATCGGCAAATAAAGCTATCTTAGAATGTTGGGCAACACTGGGCAGGTCGTTTATGTATAAAACAAAAAGGAGTGGCCCAAGGATAGAGCCCTGTGGAACCCCGGAAACCACTGGAAGCCAATCAGATTGGACGCCATCAACAACAACACGTTGGTGTCGATTTGTAAGATAAGCTTGAAACCAATTAAGTAGACCAGAATGAAAACCAAAAGACCTGAGTTTGTATAAGAGTAATTTATGACTAACACTGTCGAACGCTTTGGAAAAATCAAGATAAACCATATCGACCTGCCCAGCGTTGTCCAAGGCTGCACTGACTTCATGAAAAACTTCAAGCAGCTGAGTGACAGTGGAACGCCCTTTTATAAAGCCATGTTGAAGATGACAGAGCCTCTCTTTTATATGAGGACAAACCAAGTTGACAATTGCTCTCTCCATGATCTTCCCACATATACAAAGTAAAGATACTGGCCTGTAATTTCCAACCTGTTGTTTGTCGGCCTTTTTATAAACCGGTATTACATTGGCTTCAAGCCATTCCTGAGGTAATTTACCTTCACTCAGAGACAAGTTAAAAATATGGCATAAGGGAGATACAATTTGATATGCACATTCCTTTAGGACACGTGGTGATATACCGTCCGGGCCTGATGCTTTGGAAACATTCAAATTTTTCAGAATATCAAGTACATTATCATTTTGAAGTTCAAAATTGCCCAATGATTCATGTTCAAAGATGGGAATATTTGGAAAGTTCAGATCATTCTTTGGTTTGGTAAATACAGAAAAGAAATAACTGTTAAAGAGAGTAGCCTTTTCTTTAGCAGTGGAAGCGGTTACACCATTGGTATCACTGATGACCTGGGGCAAGGATTTTGATCTGGTTTTGGATCTAAAAAATGACCAAAAAAGTTTTGGATTTTCCAGAAGCGTAGACCCAAAATCATCAATGAACTGGTCATATTTAACAGCAATCAGATTTTTCAGGCGATTACGAAGTTTCCGAAACTTTGACCAGTGATGCTCAGAATTTGATTTCTGTGCTCGCTTCCAGGCTGTGAACTTACTTTTCTGTAAATGACGAACTTCAGAATCAATCAAGTCTGGAGTAGTGCTATCCTTGATTTTGATTTTAGGAATATGTTTGTCAAGAACATTAGTAAAAATTGTTTTAAAATTTGACCAAGCAGTATCAACAGTGCCAGCACTGTAAACACAATCAAATAAGTCAGCATTATCCATCTCATGTCTAACATTATTAAAATTTGCTTTCTTGAAATTATACACTTCACGACAATTTTTTTAAAGTCTTTCAAGTTTGGTTAAAATACGAAATTCTAAAAGTTTGTGATCAGTAGGAAACGTTTCACTCGAGAGAACCACAGTTGATAACCTATCAGGAGATGTAGTTAGTACAAGATCAAGAATATTTTTACATGCATCACGGGATGGAATAAAATTAAGCTGGGTCAGTAAAAAAGAATTTATGACATCACAGAAAGACAGTTCAGCAGGGGTACGTTATTCATATTTCTGCAGCCATCGATCTTGGGCAAGTTGAAGTCACCAATAACATGGAACTGATCAAATTCAGAGGCAACTTTGGACAAAACAAGCTGCAGATTTTGAACAAATGTATCCACACAACCATCTGGCTCTCTGTAACATAATACAATGACCATTTTTTTACACTTGGTAGGTCTTATTTCCAACACCATGATTTCATCATTATCAGGTTCAAGATCTGGTCTATGTAGCGACATAATATTATTTTTTATTGCACATAAGAGACCACCACCTCTGGTCTTCCAATGATTAGATCTGTCTTTACGGTACAAAATATAGTCCGAATCAGAGAGTTCAGTATCATTAACATTGCTGTTCAGCCATGTTTCCGTGGTACATATAATGTCATAGAGTTTTTTTGATTGAATTGCACAGTAATCCCTGATTTTATTTATACGTTTCTTTTTTCTTATGGTTTTAATACTACGTGCATTTAAATATAAAATGTCAATCCCAGTCCCACGTTGAGATCCATCGTCAGGTAAATTAAATGAAAATTCATCGGAGTAAAGTCCGTCATCACTCGTCTGACTATCAAAGCTCAAGTTCAAATCTGAGAAATGGGTAGGTCCCGGGTTCAAATTGATGTCACCAGCCAATAAGTTGACTATAATGAACAGGGGAGTTTACCCTTGGGTAGCCAAGAAACGGTGTAGAACTAACCTTCAGTCCTCTACCCTGATGAGGATTCAATGCACAACTGAATGAAATGGTATAAGCTTCAGATAATGTTGGTATGTGTGCATCAAACGTAGAAAAATATGGGTTCTTGATTGGGTTGAATGTTGTGTCGAAGAATGGAATTAGTCTACCGTTGTAATTCAGGCTCTCAGAATGTAGTACTTGTAGCTCAGATGTTACACATGTTTGTATACGATGGCAGATTGTAAATAAACCAAGAAATAGCAAAAAGTACAAACTTGGAGGAGTAGCCTTAGAAGTCATTTTAATAAGCTAATGTTGAGTTGGCAGACCAGCTGCAGCTTTAAAAAGTTTGGTAGTAATCTTAGTTCAATGAGGAACATAATTCAGCAGTCATGTAAGCTTAAAAATGTTCAAGGTTGCAGAATTTTGATACCTTGATTCAGTTGAGTCTTGGAACTTATCCCAGAAATCCAGATTTCACAGATGACAAGAAGGTACACTATTATAAGATGATAAAAACAGTTACACACCACTAGATGATAAAAATTACTGGAAAATATGGTAAAAACACCAAAAAGTTGGAGTGAGCCAGAAGCATGTCTCACTGGTACAGAACCCAATCGGAAAAAAAATTTAGGCTGCTCACTTTCTAATTTCACAGCGATTTGGTTGTATGCTATACAGTCAATCTTGGTGAATGTATGCAGTGCGTTTTTATATAGGGTTTACATATATTTGAAGACTTCTCTTCTACTTATGGGCAATAATGTTGGCAAAAGTGCAACTTAATTCCGGGGGGGGGGGCACTTCCATGACAGATATGCATCATGTGCCTCAGGATAGACCCCTTTTCAAACCGGCTTGTACCCAATGACCCCTTTTTTGTGTTATGGTCCTACCTATTACCCAATGCCACCATATAAAAAATTCATGTACTCAATGACCCCCTTTTTCTATTTCCTGCTATACCCAATGACCCCCCTTTTAATTCCCAAATTTAGGTGGTATTTGTGTTATCCTCAAGAAATAATGAGATTTTTCACATTTCTAAGGTGGCCAAGTTGTTTTTACGCAGTTTGGCACTTATTTATGTGTACTTAATGATACTCTTTTGGCAATCCTGTACTCAATAACTCCCATTTTACTTTTTGTTACCCCAATGACCCTCCTTTTTTCAAAGTTTCATACCGAATGACCCCATTTTTGTTCAGGTTGTGTACTGAATGTCCCCATATTTTTGTAATTGTACATTTGACCTGAATGCCCCCTACTTTCAACATGGCCGAGGCACATCCCTGCCATTTCAGATAGGGAGTGCCCCCCCGGGACTTAATTACGTTCTAGATCGCTCATGTTTATTCAATGCAGCTACACATCTATTGAAGCACGTGACAAGAAATGCTCGAACTTTTACCTACCTACGTTTATAACACTAAATGCCAGGTTCAAGTGCAAAATGTCGTTAAAATTGGAGTTAAAAACGTTAGGTTTTCCGCACGGGAGTGTAAGTCAGCTTGTCAAGATAGTATGAATAAAATATAGAATTGAATTTCTCCTTAATAAACGGGCATTTCGTGATTCTAGCGTTCTATTTTTAGGGTATGGTTCCAGCAAACACAACACTGTTTTTAAAACGTTATAAACGTGTTACAAATGTGTTTTGCTTTTGATCAAATGTTTTATTAACATTTTGAATGTCGGGTTATATAGTGGTCATGAACACGTTTTAACTATAGGGTCCACAACTTATAAGTTCCCCCTAAATACTATTTAAAATAAATCGAAAAATATTTGACGAAATGCAAACCTGTAAAACGATATGGGTAGCCTTATTTGTTTTACACATGTGGACCAAATTTCAGCGTCACACGTCATTGCGTTCAGTCACAATGGTTCATTATGTAAAAAAAGACCGTTTTAAACAGTGTTAAAAGTTGCATCTGAGTCCATAGGACTCAATTCTCAAACAATGTGTTTGTAAAAGAAAACTTAATCTTTGGTATTCTTCTTCTTCTTTTTCAAAACGAAAGCAGGTGTTTAATTCGTTTCATTTTAATGATAAATGGCTGAAATGGAAGGGACCATGTTAAAAATGAGGTTGACCACCTTATCAATGAAAACACAACAATACAAGAGCTAACCCTAGCAATCCAACATGTATGGAACAACATGGACCATCAACGGGTCCGGAATTTAATAAACACCATGCGACGACGTTGTAATGCACTTCAACAGTACAGTGCGGGAGGACACATCCCCTACTAAACATCTAGACTTAAAGTTTTATTTCCATTACAAACACATGGACAGGCCTAACATACTGTATTGTTTGACAATTGTGATGCGATCAAGCAAAATCAGTCGGAACTCGGAAATATTGATTTTGAGATATAGCCGAATAAAGGAAATATTTCCCTTTGTTTCCTCTTGTTTTAGAAATTCTTTAATTGCTCATATTTTTGGAACTGGTTGTTCAATTTCAATGGGGTTTTCTGCAAAATCCAGCTTTGTAAATGTGTTTTACTATCCTGTAAGAAACTGAAAATTTATTATTGCCGAGTTCCGACTGATTTTGCTTGATCGCATCACAATTGACTCCTATGGACTCAGGTGCAACTTTTAAAACGCCTTCTTTTTTTACAAAATGAACTATTGTGACCAAACGCAATGAAGTGTGACTCTACAAATTAGCCCAGATTTGTAAAACAAATACGGTTACTCATAACTGTTTATAATTTTACATTTCGTTAAATAATTTTCGATTTATTTCAAAAAGCAATAGGGGAAACTTATAAGTTGTGTACCCTATATATATGCAAACACATTAAAACAACATTTTCCAAATGTTGACAAAATGCTATAATTGTAAGATCTTGGTAAAATGTTTTGCAAAATCGTTATCGATCAACACTTTAAATAAACAAAATTCAGGATGATCGCATTTTTCCTCGCAGTACTTTTTTCTGAAAAAAATTGTCAACATTTTTGTCTTCATCCAATAACTTCAAAACCACCTGTAACTTAATTTCGTCAAAAGTGGACTCACAGTCTTCTTGCGCTCAGGTCTTCAATTTATTGACGATCATCATCATTACGATCCTTATAATGCAATTCTAAGTTTCTTGGTGTATTCAAGGTTGGTTAAATTTATCTTGCATTACAACACAATTTGTCTGGCATTAAAGTGTTCAGAAAATGATACGCTCGTCAATCGAGTAATCTCTTTATTCACATCTTCCTCTTCATTATTAAATAGCTGGTGTCCTTAGCTACCAACTGATACTGAAATAAGTACCAACTATGTTCATATGGCAAAATACACTCTAAAAATTATTTTACCTAGTGCCGGGAGTAAAGCGTGTTGAGTAGTAAGTTGAGTAAAGATTTAGTCAACAAAGTGCAAATCACGAATTTCAGTATAACCCCTCGCCCGAGCAAAGCCGTAAAAATCGTGTTGAGTAAAGCAGATTGGAAGTCTAACTCAACGCTGCGTTAACTGCCACGTTGCACGTAGTGACAGGTAAGGAGTTACTCCGCGTTGATTTCAATCGTATGCAACGTTGCGTTGTCGACCCACGTGCGTCCAGCCGAGTTGAAAGCATGGCCGACGTGTATTATGATCTGTTATCTAGCTAGGGTTTAGCGGAAATTTCCCCCATTCTTGAAGGTAAGAGCTGATTTTTATTGAAGGCTTATATGATTATATTTTGACCCGTAGGTTATGCAATTATTGTGTCATTGTGTGATGCAATGAACTTCTCATGTTTGGCATGCTGAAGTTGGTGAACGTAGTGCAAATGAAATTAAGCTTACTTGGTTCGGTATGCTAATATAATGCATTTACCCTACCCTGCATACGATCATGCTGATATTATAATACAGTGTGGGCCAAAAACAACTTTACCCAATTTCAGAGGGTGGTTGCGCGAATTGTAGAAGAGCTATTCATAATATTGTTACATATTCTAAATGTATATATTTCTAAAAGTATGTGAGGAAGAAATGAAAGCAACAGAAGCTAGATTAACAAAATGGTGCTAGTTTTACGTCCGAGGGTCAAAAATCACTTTGTCCACACGTAATTCAATGGTATGTGTCCGATTGCTAAGAGTACGGCATACATATATGCGTTAGGCATACATGTAATTGGTAAACACGTTTGGCTTGTCTTTGAAAAGTTATGATTGTTTTACATGCATGAAACAAATACAATCGATTTTAACCCCCATTTACTTGTCATGTACTCGAACTTTACTCCTGTCATTGACCAACAATTAGCATAAAAAGTACACAATTACAAAGGTTTTATCTGGCGCAATTTTTGAATTTTAAATAGGCCTTCGTGCATTTTGTGACTGCGTGGCTTATTTCTAAATAGGTTTGCAAGGTGTCAAGATAAGGCAATTCACTGCACAACACAAGAGATGACTTTTATGGCAGAAGTATACTTAATTAAGAACAGAAAGCTTTTTGGTAGTGCAGCGACAATTTTGGATTCGTTTCCCGAACGTAAGATCCCACCGAAACCTACCATAATTCTACATACGAACAACTTTCACAACTTCGGAAGTGTGATGAATAGATGCAAAGCACGGAGCGGACGTCCAAGAACTGGTCGTTCAGCTGCAAATATTGAAGCAGTTCAAAGGGAACTTGCAGCTAACCCCAGAGTCAGTTGTCGACGCAACAATTTGCCGAACATACCACGCACGCAATAAGTTCAATAACTTCAAACTTTCTTGTAGATAACATTTCGTAATGACAAAAAAATCAGGTCTGAGGTTACTGCGCATATTTGAAGAGAATTGTGTTTATCTTTGCAGCATGAAAGCTGCATGAAAGCTGCATATCATGTCGAAATATCATAGCTTGAAATTTAAATTTAAATTTAAATTGTTCATGTTTGATTTATGTGATTGTGTTATATAAAATTGCTGAACAAATTTGTGCGTATACTGAGTGGTTCTCATTCTATATCGAACTCGCCATTGCAAGTGATGCGACGCGACAGCTATTAGGCCTTCGCGTGGACAAAGTTAATTTTGACTCTTTGATTTAAAACTAGCGTCACGTTTTTAATTTAATACATTTTTGGATAGTTTTTTCACCAAATACTCTACAGAAGATGTTCTTGACGAATATGTGAAAACAATTTGCAGCAGACCTTTCAATTTTGAGATATGAACCTTTTAAATTGGGTAAAGTTGTTTTTGGCCCACACTGTAGTGTATGTAATAAACCAACCGGAACGGTATAATAATTGAAGTGACAGTTCTAAGATAGCTTAAGATGACAGAGGTCTCTAGATCGATTCCACAACCATTCATACCTATCACCTGTTTTATTGTGTTATCATGTGACTTACCCCCTACCCTCTATAGCTACTTGAGCATATGTACAGGCCACATAATTATGCCATGTACACGTGGTAGGGCCTGTGCAATAATTATGCCCTCTCCCCCTTCCGTGGATTAAGGGGGGGGGGGGCTTTGATTGTTTGGCAAGCCAATTGTGCCCAATGCAGCAGTACCTACAGGGCTGTCCAATAATTATACCCCCTCTACCAGCGGTGGAGAAATGGGGGGGGGGCCTTTGATTTTTTGGCAAGCCAGGGGGGGGGGCAAGCATTTTGGCCGGTCAAAGAGGGGGGGGGGGAGCAATTTTAACACATATTGTCAGGGCTTCTATAGGGTGCTTGCACGGAAGATCATAAGTTCAAATCATCCTCCAAACAAGCTTCAGAATACATGCAAATGCATGGAGTACAATACCAATCACCTGTTTAACTGGTATTAATCAAAGTAATTCTCTGTACTCCATGCATTAACATATCTTATGGAGTGTGTCTGGAGGATGATTTGAACTAATGACCTTTCGTTCAAGCACTCTATACTCACTTGTTATTCTCTCAAGAGCCCTGTTTTTCTCACAGTGAGTTTTTTGTTTTAACACGGGAAGAGAGTTTTTGAAACTATAGATACTCAAGTTGGACTACCTGGGATCTGATGGGGAAAGGAATCAAGTGGACTACCTGGTATCTGTGGTGTAAAGGGCATGATGAACATTACCAAATGTATACTTAGGTGCGCAAATAGATTCATCAGGATTGTCCATTGAAAATTATTTACATTGTTCTAAAACAAGGAAGCAACAGACGTCTAAGGTCAAAGCTGGTCATTCAATTTGAGAAAGTGCTGTGATACAGCACGAAACGTCATTGAGGTATGTCAACATCACCTATTTTACTGGATTTGTTTTAGAACAATGTAAATAATGTTTAAAGTATACTTAGGTGAAAAGTCAATAACCAGATTGTACAAAGGTCAGAAAATAAAATTGCTCTGATTTGCATAGAAAATGATGCAAATTGTTTTTTTAAAAAAATTGCACTATCGCTGATGTCTGGTTTATGACTGTGTGCTTTGTGATAATTATTATATAATATATAATAATACAATACAATAATATTCTGGTAACTTAATATTGCAGTAGTTTAATTCTGATATGGATGAAGCATTTGTAGCCATTTGTAAGACAGGTTTGGAGCAATTTAATTTTGTACCCTTGACAATAACCATATTGTGACAGTGACATTAGAGGACTTCTGATTTTTGAACATGTCACTTTCGGAGCCGTACCATTATGAAGTGGTTTCTTCGACAAACCAGAGAACCAAAAGAAGACACAAAAATGTGTGTTGTTTGCACAATATATTATGTTCTTGTAAATGTTGTGCTATTTTATGTGAATTAAATGGTAACAACACCACAATTGCGTGAATCTTGATTGCATTCTTTTGAAGTGTCAGGAATATAAAGTCAAAATATCCGGAGCAGATGTTCAAGAACGACATTTTACTCGACATGGAAGGAGTAACCTGCAGCTATATGATGAATAAACATTTATTTTGACTAAATCAGTTGAGTCAACTTCATGTCATGTTGCTCAACATTTGGGCAAACAGTCTGCTCAATATCAGTTGAGTCAAATATATGTTGCTCAAAACGTTTACTCAAATACAGAGCAAAATATTACTCCTTGTGGATTGAGTACGGTTTTACCACCCTGTTGAGTAATAATGGTCACAGCTCCACTGTTGAGTAAACGTTAACTCAACAAATGTTGAGTCATGTATTTACTCTTTTTGCTGAGTAAACTGTTTACTCAAAGGCAGAGTAAAGTTACCACTCAACCTTCGTTGAGTCAAGTTTACGCAACAAATGAGCTGTGACCATTTTACTATCAAAAGGAGTAAGATTTTACTCAGGTTGAAGCGGCATGACGATACTGGACTTTTTCAAGTTTTTGGTTTAGTTTTTGTTTCGGTTTTGGTCACGTTGTTGTAGCTAAGCTCTGGCGGAAGTTATTATCGATAGCTTTTTTTCTAGCGTTTGTTTCAACACTTGACCAAAGATCTTTATGTTCTGAAGTCAGCTAAATCAAAGTTGACAATTATTTCAGAACAGAACAGAAAAGAAGAAACAGACAGATACAGATAAATCTCTAAGTGTGGTACAATACATAAAATATTATTGACTGACGATATAAAGGATAATATTGTAGTATAACGAAATAAAACTTTTACATTTCATCTATTACAAACCTAGCATGTTAAGCAACAACGACAAAGTGTAGCTGTTCAGAGCATTTCAACCACAGTAGATTTCTCCTGCTTTCAAACATTTCTAACTGTAATCTCTAGACTTAAGTTTCATCTTCATCGTCAACAGCATTTTCATTACAATTAATATTCTAGATTAAAATCCAGTAGCTCAGGGAAACATCAAACCTTAAATACAATATAAACAACCGTCCTTTAGTACTATTACACAGTATTCCCTCACACGTTTTATTATATAAGTTTAATCTGGCAAAGTTTAATCTGACTTTGGGTATGAGAAAACGACTAAACATACAGATAAGGGTGAAAAAGAAAACGAAATAGTTTCTAGTTTCATTTCCATTGCAAAGGTTACAGTATTTCTAAGAATTCATCTTGCAGAAGGATCTTAACCTCATACGTCATGTTAAGTGGATTTAATTGTTATCATCGCCTGAGTCCTCAGGCATTTGCCTACTTTTTACACAAGCATCTTGAGTTTAGCATCTTAATGTATTTCACTGCGTAGAGCTATGTTCGTTCATATTACCTGTTTAATAGAAGTAAAACCCATTGCGAAATCCTTATAAGGTTATAAAGTCATCTTATGTTACACATTTCGAATTCCTTGTTATGTTGTAGAAGCGCAAGTGGAAATGGTTAGATTTCATAGTATGACTGCATTGAGCTTGAAACATCATCGTCAGTGTCATCTTTGAGCCTGAGCAATATTTAACATTTCAGTATAAGTCTTTATTTTCCCCCGGTTTTTCTTTTGTTTTTGTTTGAGGCGATGCACTTTTCTAGCTTCTTCATTTTCTTGTCCATCAGAAAGTCTGTAACTGAAGTCTTAAAGCAGTTAGAAAACAAACCAAAACCAACCTTTTTCACTTCTGAATACTCACGCGTCTGAAATCTCAAATAGCATGGAATTTGGAAGCCCATGCTTTTAACAAAGGGAAATATTGTTAGCTGCTAATGGTCATGTTAAAGATCGATTAAAACTACAGGATGAGTCACAGCAAACTCAAGTTATACTCATTTGAATACAACCACCCATTTTTGTAGCTGCACACCGTTTCACTTCCCAAGTCGGGGTCTACCTATTATATTGATTGGCAAGGCGCGATATTCAAATGCAAATAAAGTTCTGTGGCAGGTGTGGTTTCGATCAATAATTCCTACATGTTAAAGGGCTCAATGACAACATGGCACCACAATTTACCGCACGGTAACGCACGTTTCTGTCGACGAAGTATCATGAAACTAAGAGTTCCACTGAAGCACCTCCTGGAAGATACTGAAGGGGTGCTGCAGCCAACCAAAATTGCCCAAGATCGCAATAGTTGGAGAAAGCTTGTAGTCGCCTGCTCCACAGCCGACTGATGATGATGATGTAAGGGAAGTTAATGATGACCCCACAGGACTCTACCAAACCAACTTTTTAGCTTTCTTTTATGGTCTTATAACACATTCAAGATGTTAACAAAAATAATTCCCGACACTCCGGCCATAATCAAGGTTAAAGGTCAACACAGTAGTCAATTTTCAAAGTTACTCAAATCTGGTTAACATGCACACCAAATTATTCCAAGGATATTCTCATTGCAAGGATTCAGAAAAAGTATAGTTTGACCTAACAGCGACATCTTGAGTTATAAGCAAAAAGTTCAAATTTTGGGCGGTGGTCAGTTTCTTGACCACACAAGGGCCAACAATTAAAAATGCTCCGATTTCTACGAAAATGGTCTCAAATTGCTCGTTATGTAAAAACAAGTCAAAGAACGGGTCGTTTGCACTGTCTAAAATGCTTTGTTATTGACAAATAAATAAATTTCGGTATTTATATAGTGCCCTACCACAGATCACGGAGTGTTCAAAGCGCTGTAATTTCGCTGCCACGGTGAATCACCACAATCAGATCGCATCAACTAGGAATTGTGCAGCCGGAATAGCGCAAATCTATCCGCACTTAGACTGTAACATCCACCATTTATCTGTGCAGCTTCCCAAATTCCATTGGGTGAAGGAAGTTTTTGTTAACCAAAGAACTAATCACCGATTTTTTGAAGCAGGAGGAAACCGGAGATCCCGGAGAAAAACCCGGGACCTCAGTGGTGCAAAGCGAGGGAACTGCCGCTGCGCTAACTCGTCCTTATTTGACTTGTTTTTACATGACAAGCAATTTGAGACCAATTTCGTTGAAATCGGAGCATTTGATGCATCATGTGCATACAACTGCTCTATATCTAGAAGTATGGCAACCAAAACACAAGTCAGAGTAGCAGCGCCCTGTAAAAGCACAGGATCTGTGGTAAAAGTAACCAATATTCAAACGGTAGTGCCCTTACCCAAACCTCACTTTCCTAGTGACTTTGTCTTTAAAAAAAATACGAGATCACAATAAGGGATGAAGTAGTTCGATATGAGAAAGGTTTTTTTTTTAAAACAAGTAGTTATTTGCTTATCCGTTTACGGTGGGCTGTAATTATTGTTTCGTCAAAGCAGTACGTACATGTATATTAAAATGGGGATAAAGTACAAACAGGAAAACACAACAAAAGTATTGGTTTATGATTAAAGATAGGCCTTATACGTTATTTTATATGGACCAATATTGCAACATCCTAACGGGGTGCACCGCTCAGTCCGACACGCCGCTAGTCCGACACACCGCTAGTCCGACACGCCGCTAGTCCGACACGCCGCTAGTCCGAATCTGAAAAACACTTTTTTAGTCCGACACTCCGCTAGTCCGAATTTAAAATACACTCTGCCAGTCCGACACGCCGCTAGTCCGAATGTGAAATGCAATGCGCTAGTCCGACACACCGCTAGTCCGAATCTGAAAAACACTTTTTCAGTCCGACACTCCGCTAGTCCGAATATGAAAAACACTGCGCTAGTCCGAAACTGAAAAACACGGCGCTAGTCCGACACTGCGCTAGTCCGAATTTAAAAGCATACCGCTGTCCGAAACTGAAAACCATTGCGCTAGTCCGAATCTGAAAAGCACTGCGCTAGTCCGAATGTGAAAAACACTGCGCTGGTCCGAAATTCGGACTAGCGCAGTGTTTCTCAGATTCGGACTAGCGCAGTGTTGTTTAAATTCGGACTAGCGAAGTGCTTTTCAGATTCGGACTAGCGAAGTGCTTTTCAAATTCGGACTAAGATTTTTTTACTAGTCTCAAAACATATACAAATCACTGGCCTACAGCACATTTTACTTGGAGAAAAATCAACAAACACATGGTATTTGTTTCAAACCAGATTTAAAGCAATAATAAGCATAAAGAATAGATTCCTATTTAAATTTGTGTTTTCACTGATCACATTATCCCCTTTTAATTTCAAGCCAAACAAATGAGGTATACGAAGAAAATTGAGGTTTCATTCCAGCGCCTACATAATTTGCGTGTACTACATGTAATACTGCACGGAGCATCGCGTGTGTACATTATAAGCTTACGTGACATCCACGGGACATGTTAGCAAGCACTCGATCGGTGAACTCTGAATAAAACCGGGTCTCCCCGGTTTTAATCTAAAAAGTTAAATTTTATTGTTATTAAAGCACTTCAGGCTATAATCTTTTACGTGGTATTTTAGTACACCCACTGGGCATTATAACTATGCAAAGAGTGGAAATCCGAGTAAAATTGAGGGTGTCGCTGTGAAGCAAATCCCGGGAGCAAATCATCATACATTAAGGCTTTAACAACAGACAAGATATATGAAACCAGGCCAGTACGCATGATTTATTTTTGTTTGGGGGGGGGGGCACAGCATCATCATGAGGTCAATAATTACATTTGCACAGACGAAATCACATGGAAATGTAAACGCACCATCAGCATGATCAGGCGCTGGATCAAAAATAAACTGAATTAATAAAATTCACCTCTAGAGATATCTTCCATTCCATGAAAAGAATCATAATCCAGGATAATTGAAGCTTGCACTCTCTCATTGTATCTATAGAATTGATTGAGCCACACACCACACAGAGTTAAATTCATACAATACATACAAGAGCAGATTTCTGATTTTTTTGAGCTAATAAAAGTTCCGATTTTGATACAAGTTTGAAACCTTTTGATATGAATAAAGAAGCGTTTCAAAATATTGAAAACATTGTTTATCGGTGTTTAAATTACAAAGGGGTTTTTCAATTTCATTGTTCTTTTTTAACTAATTTTTTTGTCATTTAAACTCAAGTTTGGACCTTCAATTTTAATAAAATTGCATAAAAATAATTAGATTTAAGTTATTTAAGTTTCTATTTTGCTTTATTTATTTATACCACTGTTCAGTATTGTAAATTGTTATAACATTCAAAGTTTAATTTATATTAATATTTAATTTCAAATAACCATTCGTTACATTTGCTTTTTTGGACAAAACGGCATTGAACATAACTGAACGGATTGACATTTCTCGTGTTTTAAAAAAAATATTCTGCACGTACTGAGAATGTTTGAATTTTGAAGTTATGCACTTGTAAAAGATGTTCAAAAAACGTTTACTCTTAACATCAATTAATATCTTCATGGCAAATCAGCAACCATTATGCGTTCATGTGCATCAAAATGACGAATGGCAATTTTCGGCTATCATGCTTGTGTTTGAAATCGACATCCTGTCTGACATCATAATTCAGGGACATCCACTAGTCTCAACACCCAGTCGCAAACGATGCTAGTAATGTTGTTGACGTGACCGGCGCAGCGGACATAATTTTGCGAGAAGGCTTAACAATTGGTACGTCTCAAAGCCGCCGCGCGCGTTCGTTTTTCTTAGCGCGTCCGTGTCAGCTGAAACGGCAAATTATTTTTTCATTTCCTTTTTTATATAGTTTTTGACGTAAAATCATAAAATTCTGAGACAAATTTGGAAAAAAATGGTTACTTGGCTCGATACTCGCACTGTTAAAGGCCCATTCAGTGATTTGCTCATCCGGACGATCGTAAAAATCATTAAAAATCAGATTTTGGCATCTTTGTCATTGTCATAGATGTGCTAACATAGCCTGCGAGTGGTTCAGCCGAAAGCTGTGTATTTAACGAATCTGTAATTCAACTTCGTCAGTACTGCTGTTTTCTTCGTTTTTGCCAAATTTGTCATTTCAAAAATACCAAATGACAATTTGAATGACTTATCCTTCACTTTTAAGCAATTTATAAACAATTTTATTTTTTACACATGCGCTGGGATCACTGAATTGGTCTTTAGGTTTAACACAATTGATATTTGTATTGTGTAAATCAACCGCAATTTTATGCTGTGTAGGCCTACTTTTGAACACTCGAAAATGATATCTGAATTGAAAATTTAGTTTATATAAAAGTTCTTAGGAAATAAAAATCTGAAACAAAAACCACCTCATTTCGCATTCGTTTTTGAAACTGCCATGGACTTTGAGACATAATATCTGAATATGTTTTTTTCCTAATCAGGGTTGTTGCTAGCCCAATTCGTCAAAGAGAGAGAGAGAGAGAGAAAGGGGAGGGGTGTAGGGTGTAGGGTATGGAGTTGAGAGGGATTTTTAAAAAGTGGGGACCCCCAAAAATGACCCCATTATGTGGGTCAAAAGCGCTAGTCCCCAGTTTTTGTGAGAGCATTTTGGTCTCTCACTTTTTAAGGAAGCATATATCGGGGCAGGCGGCGGATGACATGATCGAGCCGGCAACTCGTGAAACCGCCCGGCCGTATGGCATTTTCCATATACTCGGTTACTTTTGTGGGGTTCATTATCGAACCCCAACGGTTTTAGCTTGTATTTATATTATTTATCAACATAGGCCTATTTGTTTGTGATATTTCAAGCGTTTTAAAATTTCAAAATAATCCCATTCAATTACACGGTTAACAATGAAAATTTACTGAATTTAGGGACTGCACGTCATACACCACCTGTATCGGGGGTAAGAGTGGCGTATGCACAGAATTAATTCTGTGGGTGTATGTCAAATAGAAATAGGGGGCGCTCTATCGACTAGTGGCATGACAGGGGGCATGAAAATAATGCTAGGATGTATGGTTAGCGCGTTCTGGGGACCTGACTTTTGGCCATGTCCCCACTTCTGCGGTTTGGCAAGAGAGAGAGAGAAAAGACCTTTTGAAAGTGGGGACCTCAAAATGACCTCATGAAGTAGTTCACATGTACTATACCAGTCCCCATTTTGTTTGAGAGTATTTTGGTTTCTCCAAGGGCGTAGCCAGCTTTCTTGGTCAGGGGGGGGGGCAAAATAAAATTTTGGGGGCACAGACGAAAAAAATTGCAGTTGCATCATACAATACATAGATACTGTATGTCTTCGAGCTTCCCGAAAAGGGCCTTATTGGGATGATGTGCGCGCGTAGCGCAAAAAAATGCTATTTTACACTATTTTCGCCCATTATCCGGCTAAAAAGGGCTGTATTGTTACAATGTGCGCGCGTAGCGCGGAAATTTTTGTATTTTACACTATTTTGGCCCTGAATTTGGCTAGAAAAGGGGCTCCTTGCCATTTTTCTTTTCCTTTGCCCTCCTGATTTTCTCTTTCATTTTTTGTCAGAGGGGCACTTTTTCTTTCATTTTTTTTGTCAGGTGGGCACTCTGCCCCCCTGCCCCCCCGCTGGCTACGCTACTGGGTTTCTCGACTTCTTAAGGACCAGGGGGAACTCCCAATTTGGAGGTGACGCGTATGTATATAGGGCTGTAACCCAAGGACCCCATATTTTTATGAGCACAGTCATGCTCTGTCACTCCAAGACCCCATATTTTTCCTTTCGATCTGTCACCCAAAAGGCATCTATCACTGATTTTGTTACTTCTTTGGATATAACAGAGCCATTTAGAACTAGAAATTCAATTTTCGAGGCTTCATTTGGCTCTCACCCAAAGACCCCATTTTAAAAGAGGTCATGATTTATTCTCACCCAATGCCCCCCGAATTTAGATCCAAACGGTCCGTCTCTCACCTAATGACCCTATTATGGTGTACATTTTGCGCTCACCGAATGTCCCCAAGCGCGATGCAGTATATTATTTGCTTCAAATATTTAGCCAAAACTCTTTTTTTATCTTTAAATCGCACGATTTTGTGGTAATAGAATAGAAATAAATGGTGCAGCATTATCCTTTACACACAAACAGTGTATCCTCGGCAGTAAAAACGTTTAAATAATGGGTTCGGCTGCGCCTCATCCATCAGGCGACGAAAACTACGGGAGGACGGACCTTTCAAGTTGGGTCGGTCGGGCTTTTTGTTTTTAATTTTTTTTTAGAAATGACCCAAAAAATCACCATCATCTGTAAATAATTTGCAATTTGAGAAAGGAAAAATGTATTTCCCAATTTGTTCAAAACCTGGGTCGGTCGGGCCCGTAGACAGTGACGCCGAGAGCCATTACAGGTCCGGGGGCAATGTGAACGTACGGGCCCCTTTGATCAGTGATGACGGTGCAGGACCATAAGTGTGTGCGTGTGGGTTGGGGTAGGGGGGTAGGGGTAGCAGTGTTGTAAATTTCTTTGTGACATGGGGGAGAGAGGTTGGTGTAAAATCCTTGAACATATGTTGAAGCGGAGCGAAAGTAGCATGTTTAGCTGCCAATAATCAAATATGAACATTGAAGGAGACAAATGCGCGTTAAGCGCGCACAAATTTGCAATTTGAAAGTGGCATTTTGCTCCCATAATAACTTCCACGCAAAGTGCAAAAACTTGCCAATTTTAAGCCAATTTGAAGCTAAAATGATCCAAGTATGAACCGTTGACCTGGTCAAATACGCGCGAAGCGTGCGAAAATTTGCAATTCGAATTAGCGACTTTTGCTCCCATATTGAACTTATTGAAACAAACTCCGTGCGGAGCGCGGGAAAATTGCCAATTTTAAGGTAAATGATCAAATAATAGGGCACAATGCACGCGAATCGCGCGAAAAGTTGTATTTTGTGTTCCCATGATTAAGCTGCACTCCGATTTCTCGAAGATTTCATTACTATAGTATATCGAGGATGATCATTTTGGCAAAAGCAAACAGTAAATTCAAGTAAAACTTACTTATTAGAGTGTGTACTTCAAAGGCTATCTTGGTTTTTTTAAATGCACGTCTCCTTTCTTTCTTTTTTTACGGGCCCGCTACTTTTGTTTGCTTTTTATGGGCCGTAAAAGAGCAAAAAAACAACCAGACCTTATAATAGACCCGTAAAGGCAAAGAAAAGAGACAGTATGGATGTGGGCCCGTAAAGAGCAAAGAAAATATACCATAGGCCCGTAAAGGAAAGGAAAGAGACCTTAGTGAGTATAAAAGCTTAATAAGCAAAGAAAAGATACCTTAATGGACCCATAAAAAGAAAAAAGAGAGACATCGGAGGGCCCGTAAAAGCAAAGAAGAGATACCGGTACCTTAGGCCTAATGAACAAGAAAATAGACCTTTGTTGGCCCGTATAGAAAAAGCAAAGGGAATATGCTTTAATTACAAGGTATTTTTTCATTACCTTTTACGTGCCCCGAGGTCCCTTTTCTTTGTTTTTACTGCCCCATTGTAAAGTATGTTTTCGTCACCTTATTTACGTTTTACTGCCTCGGACACATTATTTGAGTGTAAAGGATAATGCGTTACCCTTAATTATTTTAATTTATTGTGATCATTGTTGGTGAGCCTTCACAGTGCAGATTTGCTGATGGAACAGTAAACTCTCAGTTTACTGGCAGAAAGTTCTCAAGTTCTCAAGGGTAGTAGGGACAGGTTCATTAAGTTATGCAATGATCATGCTAAAAAGTAAAGTGAGATGCAAAGAATTTAGCGGGTGTTAATTTAAGTAATTTGTACTTTGTTCAACAAACTTATTGACCGCCCCTCGATCATGCGCTTCAAAACCCACTCGCAGCTCACAAACACAAGATAGATTTTCAAGAAGACAATTATTAGGGACGTGATTAGATTTCCACTTCTGTAGTTCACCTCTGGGCAGATCCCCAAATTGTGAAGATAGCAAAAATATATTCACCTTATCTCAAATGTGCTATTTGCAATTTTGAGTATTGTTGGTTTCAAAACTGACATACATACAACAACAGAGGGCGCATTTAATATATATGTTACAACCAGTGTGTTACAAGAGCGTTTACCAAGGTGGTTGAAAATTATTTAGTTTTCTGGGTTGTTAGGATGAACAAATTTTATTCTTTAATCGGAGCAGCCAGCATATAGAAAAATTTTCGATTAATCTTGTTAAGAACAAAAAAAAAAAAAACCCTGCTCAAAATCGAAGATATTCAACATGATTCCTTTATTTTTAATACAAATGGTATAGGTCTAAAATTAAGAGTATAGCATCAACCCTATGTTATAGGTCTACGAAGTTGCAAAATCGCGCCAGATTCCATACTTTTATTCTCGAAATATTTTGAATTATGTAACAATACCTCAATTTCGGCGTGAGATTTTCATGACTACTTTTAACCATAAATCAGTCCATACGCCAGTGTGTTTATGCTAATGTCATTACATAATCAAGTATTCAAAATCGCTAATGCATATTTCTTTTGAAAGACAAAAGTAAAAACTTGTATTTATCGTAAGTAACAGTCATCAAAGTCATACATGAGCGATATACACCATAGTTTTGGGAACTTATTGATCGTCCCAAGTATATTTAATCCAAGTACAGAATTAAAGAAGATCCAATTTCCGAATACATTCCACTTTTGTGCGCGCATTTGTACCATAAATTGATTTTGTCATCATTAGGTGCTTCACTATACTTTCCAACCCCAGTTCCCCAAAGTTAAAAAGAAATGTACGCCATTGACCATAGGGTACACTGCAAAAACAAGTGTTAATACATTAACACTATTTGAGCAACACTTTTTAAACATGTTAAACCGTTAATGTGTTAAAATATTAACATTTGTGTTAAAATATTAACAATTATGTGTTAAAATATAAACACTTTTACACTTTTATTAACACATTAACACTATGATTAAATGAGGATGTTCATTTTAAATGCTTTAACACGTTAACACCACTTTCCAAAAACAAGTGTTAATATATTAAGTGTTACTTTTTAAACACGTTAAACCGTTAATGTGTTCAAATATTAACATTTGTGTTTATATTTTAACACACAATTGTTAATATTTTAACATAAATGTTAATATATTAACGGTTTAACATGTTTAAAAAGTGTTGCTCAAATAGTGTTAATCTATTAACACTTGTTTTTGCAGTGTAGGGTGGCAAGTCAGTCCCCTACCCTGCTCAATCGACAGAAATGTTGTGACAAAATTTACGATTTGCATCTTCCTTTTGGTCTATTTTAGACCCAAAATGCAGCCAATTTGGGAACATTTAGTATTAAAGTGCCAAATTGCCACGTGCTTCGTGCACATTTATCTCGGCAAACCCATTCTGTGAGTATCTACGAGACCCCCCGTTGAAAAAAGGTCCTTTTATTTTCATCTCAAACTTGAACACGATCACGAATTTGAAAAATGAGAGTTATAATTCCATCCTTTCTATTATCTAAATCATAATATGATGCCTGGAATAAGTATAGATGAAGTGACATGTGTTTACATTTGATACACCCTCTGTTGGTCTGTGATCAAAACTGTAAAAAAAAAAACACTATAGTTTACATGGGAGAAGATGATTTTTATTCATTAACTTTGGTTTTAAAGCAAATAATACTAAAATGGTATCAATCTTGTTTATAAATGCATCAAGCTATATACATAATATCACACAAAACTTCAAAGGTTTTTAAAAGTTGAGTTTTAAAGAGATTTATGTGGTCTGTCATAGACACTCCTATGTTATTTTGCCTGGTTTGAAACAACAGAGGGCGGTCTGAATGTAAACATGTGACATCATAGGTCACCTCATCTATAAAACTTGTGAGCTGGATCAAAATACCGGGACTAAATTAACCAAAGGTAGTTGTAAAATGCCTATGCATTTTCATCTGGCACGATTTTAGGACACAATTGTCCTCAATTGTGTTCATTTAGGACAATGGTGTTCATTTTAGCATCGAAATTGCACTTGCGCATTTGTCCCAGTAATGTTCTTTTAGTAGCAGATGAGTGGGATGATTAGGGAACTTTGCCCACTGGCTCGGTGACTCCGGTACATCCCCCTTTAATTTTAGCACTGAAATAGCAAATTTTCGCACATTTGTATCAAAATTATGTGCGTTTTTCTGGTGAAGGAGTTCTGAGGACAGCTTGGATTACAGTGTGGGGGAGGGACGTCTTCTATCCGAAGATACATGCGCGTATTTTTTTTTTGGGGTTTTGGGGCGCCAGCCTCACCCCCCCCCGGTAAAAGCAGGGGAGGCCAAAACGGGGGCGGCCAAAAGCGGAAGAAGAAGGGGCGGCAAAAGAATTAGTAAAGAAAAAAGGGCGGAAAAATTATGAAAAAATGGTACTATACATCAAAATGTGTTGCTTTTAGGACGCTAGCGCTTATAATCTTTTTTTTTTTTTTCAGAAACCACCAAAAAAAATTGGGTCAACCTTTTCGGGCTGTTGAGGAAGGGGCGGCTAAATTGAATTTCCTTCAGCCCCCCGGGGTAGGAGCGGCCACGGTACGCCACTGAAGATGGCTGTCAATCATGTTGCGCAGGGGCCAGCAAAGGGTAAATCCGGCCATGATATACCAGCAAAATTTATTTCTCGACAACCACCCTGAAAAAATCGTCTATAGCGACGGCCCTGATTGAGTGGCGTTACCTCGGTCACCCCCAGCACGGGTCATGTAGCGCTACAGACAAAACTTGAATAGTAGATACTCTTAAAATATTCAACTTTTACATACATTTTGGCAACATGTTCTCAACGGCACATAAACAAATTTTATTCTTGCCCATGTTTACCCAGATCAACCAGCGGATAATAACTCATGCTACGAGCAGAGCAGAATACGAGCTAAAAATGGTGTCCTAAAACAACAAAGCCTAATTAGATAAAGCCTAATTGATTAGATGATAAGATACTATCTTAAAGTATAGATATATATTTTGATATACGTTAAAAAGATTTGCCCTCATAGTTTTACATTTGCTGGCAAAAACATGGTAACTCGTGTTACCTTGACTTGTGCCATATTTTGTCCACCTCAAAAGATAAAAACGAATTAAGTAATAAATACATTAAAAAAAACATGCAAATACTTACATTAAACTGAAGCTTAAAGACAGTTAATCATATATGCTTAAGTAGTCCGAAATTGAAAACCACTGCGCTAGTCCGAATCTGTGAAACACTGCGCTAGTCCGAATATTCGGACTAGCGCAGTGTTTCTCTGATTCGGACTAGCGCAGTGGTTCACAGATTAGGACTAGCGCAGTGGTTTTCAATTTCGGACTAGCGCATTGCTTTTCAGTTTCGGACTAGCGCTATGGTTTTCAGTTTCGGACTAGAGCCGTGTTTTCAGATTCGGATTAGCGCAGTGTCGGACTGAAGGAGTATTTTCCAGATTCGGACTAGCGCAGTGTATTTCGGATTCGGACTAGCGGAGTGTCGGACTGACAAAGTGCTTTTCAGATTCGGACTAGCGGCGTGTTTTTTAAAATTATGTAAACCACGCCGCTAGTCCGAATTTTTGTCGGACTAGCGGTGTGGTTTTCATAAATAAATTTCGGACTAGCGGCGTGTCGGACTGTTGCAGTGGTTTTCATTTTCGGACTAGCGCATGCTTTTTTCGGACTAGCGCCGTGCTTTTCATTTTCGGACTGACGCACCTCTAAGTATAGGGAATTTGTGCTGTCGGACTAGCGGCGTGTCGGACTAGCGGCGTGTCGGACTAACGCCATGTACCCGGCTGAACAACTAGCAGGCTATGTTAGCACATCTATGACAATGACAAAGATACCAGAATCTGAATTTTGATAATTTTTACGATTGTCCGGATGAGCAAATCACTGAATGGGCCTTTAAATGCAATAGGTGTATGTTTCTGATTTACCTGTGCGATATTGCAATGGATTGTAATGCCATAGGTGTAGTAATTTGGTGTGTAATGCACCATTACAAAGCAAACAGTAGATGGATGCACAGTAACAATACTGTATGAGGCTCAGGTTCCCAAATGAGAACAATAGTCTGCATATTATTGTTAACCAGCATTGTCGTGGTAAATAATGACTTGTTGATGGTACAAGTCATGGTTGCTAATGTCAAACTTAACAAAGGAATCGTGATTGTATCACACAAGTAAATGAGAAACATGTGGTTGTGGACTTAACATTGTTTGGAAACAAGCTCTTGTGAACATACTACAGGGAGTAAACCGGTCGACTCAAATTTTCATTTCCTACTTCTTATTCAATGATGATTTACAAATTCAGTATAACAGTGTAACAAGATCTATAAAAGAAAATCCTCTTTGAAGGGTAGTTTGCTAACTGAAGTTACGCATGATTTTCATCAATACCTCTCTTCTTTTTGTTTTCCTTGCAAACTTGATTAGTACAGGGTGTCCCCAAACAACAGAACCCTCATTGCGCCCTCATTTTCTCCTATTTCTGAAAAATTGTTCAAAAATATTTTGGTATGTAAAAAAAACCTTTAATTGCTAGCGTTAGTAGGCCCAAACCAATTATTTCAATGGACTCACAACTTTTGAAGATATGCCTTTTATAGATCTTCGCAACCGTATAACTGCTGCATTCGCAAGTATCCGGCGCACAAGGATGATATGCAACACAATTGATGCAATGAGGACCAGGGCTGAAACCTGTATTCGTCAAGGAAGTAGCCAGGTAGAGGGCAGAGCAGCACAGTAAACTCACTTCAGAAGAACAACAAACAAACCAAACAGCCCTTTTCAGGGCTACCTTTTATCCCAAAAAGAGAAATGACTTATTTGTAAATAAAACGAAAGCAAGTAACAACAAGAAAGTAAGAAACATAATAAAGCAAAAACAGCATAAATAAGAAAAAATAGGTAATTGCAAGTATAGCAAAAGAAGTCCCATCCCACATACATTTGGCCCACAAATTAATGACACTTAACAAAATCCATTGCCATAAGCACACTGGTCATGCCCATTCCCTAAATTAAGTTGTTATTTTATAACGTTATCATTGAGCTTTAAAAGATCATATCTTCAAATTAAAGTTGTGAGTCGATTAAAATATTTGTTTCAGTTTATCAAAGCTAATGATTAAAGATTTCTTTACATTCCAATATATATTTGATCAACTTTTCTAAAATAGGAGAAAGAGGGGGCACAATGAGGGTTCTGTTATTTTTGGGACACCCTGTACATAAATTTGTTCATTACATCATGGACTCAATTTATTCTATTCAAATTGAGTACTTGAATAGAATAAATTTTCTTTTGTTATACCAGCTTAACATCAAACTATGAGTAGTCGTGCACGCTAATATAATCTCTTCCACAATGAATGCCAGCAAATTTAATATCATATCGTTTCTATCATGTGAAAAAAAACTTCCATTATAATTGGTCAAGTTATTGATCACATAGATCAAGTAATAACGAGGCATCAGTTTCGATATTTTGATATCACTCTTCAGCGAAATCCACTGAACACTTGACTTTATATATCCTTTGCGTATAAAATCTTCCCAATTTCCAAAATGCTGCGGCTTTCACCAATCACTCACTTTATTTAGGAAACAGGTCACAAATAAAATGTTGCTCAACCTGTAACTATTTACATTGACAGACGTGTTGTTTCATAAACCAGACTTTAGGAAGTCGACCGAATAACATAATCCTCCTTCAATTATAATGCTGGAATACTTGCTGAAGTGAAGCACATTCACTACCAACACCAGGCCTTGCCGTCTAGATTTTAAAGGCGAGTGATCAATCACTCGCTAGCACGATGCTAGGCGAGTGGTCGAATTACTCTCTACATTTTAATCGAATCACTCGCTAGGTCTGAAACATTATTCATATACTAATATGAAACAATACACACTGTTCACAAAGCTTCACAAACCATTTCTTTCGTATCCAGGGTTTAAGGCTAACTTATCAATGTAGATCGGATACAGGATACACTGAAGTGCTGAAACTTGCATGTAAATTGATATTGGATTCAATTTTGGGCGATTCGCAGCGAGCGATATTTAGTGTCTTTGGCGAGTTTAAAATCGCTCGCTAGAAATTGAATTTGGGCGAGCGGTGGCGAGCGAGGACGATCGCTCGCCTCAAACGGCATGGCCTGCAACGCATTATAGAGAGCGCTTACAATCTCTCTTCATGGAAACTAACAAGAGAGAAACTATCCCTTCTCTCTTATATACCAAAGTGGTAAGTGAGATTTCCCCAGCTAGCTATTAACAGCACTATTGGTGCAATACAAAGAACATTCTAGAGAATTAGGGATTTCCAAAGATTCGCCATAAGGTATGATTGGATTTTTTTCTGATCAACTTGATTGCATGAGAGGGGATTCCCAAAATGTCATTACCCATTAACTCTTGCAATGCGGGTTTCCCATTCTTTCCCATTTATCAAATTAATTTTTACTCCGGGCACATCACATTGCCGATTTAGTATGAACGTATAGGCCTACTGTGGCGAACTGGTTGACGATTGTATAGCAAAATATCCTTTTTCCATGCATTATTTTTACAATTCATATCTTAAAACTATAGGATTATCCCCTTTAAAATGTATGTATTGTGAATATTCTTCCATAGATATTTTGTTTTCAGAAAAAATATTTTGAATGTGGCTACCTGCACCAGGACAGATTTGATCAAAATATTACGTACAACGTGTTTAATAAGAGGTCCTCAATGACACATTAACTGAACGGTGCAAAATCAACTGTTTGAATGGGTAAAAGTTGTTAGTCATTACTGAAATGTGTGATTTTAAAGGTGCTTTCCGGAATTCAATGAATAAAAATGAGCATTATAAAGTAATATACAAAACCATCCCTTTATGCATAAGGCACCTTCATCAGGATTTCTATATACTATTATATACTAGAACATGCGCTCTGAAATTAAATATAGCTTGCATTTTGTGCTGTCTCAATGCATGCTATGAATGTTAAATACATTTCAAATAATTTTGCTTTGTGTAACTTGAACAAAATTGTGATCCAATTCTGCTCACAGAATGAAGTCTCGCGGCGCTTTTAACACAAAATTATTCTACAGGTGCTTTCATGAATCATTAATTGAATCATTAGTATCGAGTCTATTTACAATTGTCTTCTCGCTTTATGTGATGTTTTACCATGTTACGTTTCATTCGTGTAACTAAATATGTTATTTATAGAGCACGTCGATTTGGAATTGTATTACCAAGAATTCAAAGCATGTAAGTTGGTATGTATTTGAATATCGTTATTGACTGCTTTAGGTGTTAGTTACAAAGATAAATATACGTTTCCTGAACAAGAAAGTAGAAATAGGGCAAAGCGATGAACAACGATAAAATCAGAGTAAGCTCAAGAGATTGCTTAAGGATAAAGCCTGCCGATCATAATGATTGTAGCACTTTCAAAGAAAAGCGGTTATTTTCATTTATATCGAATATAAGCAACTTTGATCGAGAATAATTTCATCAGTCATGCCTACAAAACAAGAAATCGCCGATATGTTGGTGATGGCAGTCGATGTATATCAGATATGGCGTTCCTTATCAGGATGCAAACTGGTCTCAAAACTACACTGAGTTATATGTCAGAATTCAAATAATCATATGAAGAGCTTGTTTCCAAAAGGCGCTAAATCCATATTAGTGAAATAGGAGAAAATCAATGTTTTTTAAATTAAAAGCCTTATTGGTATTTATTCATTTATTTGTTGGTTTTAAATGTTAGTTCTCATGTCAGTAACTACAAAAACACCTGTTTTTGAGATCCTGATTATAATGTTTAATTGTAAGTATTCTTTTATTAAACAGCTTGAAGTGGATTTAGCGCCTTTTGGAAACAAAATATCCAATAACGGAGGATTTAGCGCCTTTTGGAAACAAAATATTCAATGATATTCAAAATAATTTGCAATATTAAACAAAATACACACAAATATTTTTTTATAAAGCAAACTGCACTTTATTTCAATAATGTAATTATTTGAATTCTGACATATAACTCAGTGTAGTTTTGAGACCAGTTTGCGTATATGTAGTGATAGCGCCCTCTGTTGTTATTGATTAGCTTTAGTGCGTATAATGAAACGTTGTAAAGCTATTATCTTAATACTAATTACGGCGTGTCCGTCCGTCCGTCCTCTGTCCGCGCGTTCGCGTCCGCGCGTTTCGCGTTCACGCGGTGCACTATCGCGTGCTCGCGGTGCGCTATCGCGGAGTATCAATGGGAGTGTGCGCGGAGTACAGTGAGGGCATCGGAAAAACATTACAATGTAACTAACAGGTGCATCTCATCGGACCAATAGGCCTATAATTTTCAACACATATTGAGCGCATCGGAAAATATTACAGTGTAACTAACAGGTGCATCTCATCGGACCAATAGGCCTATAATTTTCAACACATATTTCAATACCGAACACGTGCATATTCAGCAGAACACGACTATTTCCGGGGTCCTCCAGAATGGTTAACATAAAAATAATCAGTTATGATAAGGCCTATAACCGCGTTTGCTTGCACGTTTCTCCCGATTGATTTCATTACTTTAGTAACGGCCTATATCCACGTCAAGATACAAATGTCCTCCAAAGTGGTAGCAGGACAGGGTTTGGAAGAGGCGAATGATGGGTTTCCAGAATATGGGTAGGCCTATACCAAACTACCGACTGAAGAAAGCATCACAGATACAAAACAAACAGAGTTGATTAAGTTGTGTCCAGTTGGGTCATTAAGAGACGCATTATAACGGGGGGGTAATTAGAGAATAAACGATAGGAATTTTTATTTTGCCTATCCTCTACCGTGTGATAGACGAACTACGATAAAAATATTGGACCTGCCTGTCGTCTATCATAGGTAGAGGATAGGCAAAATAAAAATTCCTATCGTTTATTCTCATTCTTAGTCAGTTAAATATTATTTTAATAACTGTAAACAATTTTTTTAAAGCAAAAACTAAGTTACCGTCATAAAAACTCCCCTCATTATAAAATGAACAAAACTTGTTTACAACTTCGCGTATTCTGTTGCGCGTACTGCTAGCGCGTCGCGTATTCCGCACTAGTTTGATATATTGTTATGTTCTACTCTATATACAGCCTGTCTCAAAAAAAGTTGTGCAAGTGAGAAGCGCCCTCTTTGGCAATTAGAAAATACCGGTGTGACATAATGCTTACATCAACGTCAAGGGCGTAGTCTTAGGTCTCAAATGCTGTTTCTTCTGTTCAATTTGCTTGTTTAAATCACGAGATATGCTTACTTAACAACGAAAGGGTAAAATCACAATTGTGCCACTTTTTACTAGGGAAGGGCTGTACATGTAAATCAATGATAGCATCAAGTTTATCAAGAGTTCCTTCGTGAAATCAAAAGAATGCATCAATTAGACAACAATACAAAATTGTTTTTAATGTTTTTACTGTTTTATCATGATACAGGTATAATGATACTCTTTCTCCACTTACGCAAGTTAAAAGATAAATAAATATTTCACAATCTGCTGTAAAATTAAATACATTTTATCATGGCAAATACTGTTTTCTTTGTCACTCAAGACATGTTAAAAGACAAACAAATATTGCACACTTATAGGTTATTGAACTTAGACAAGTTCATGAAATTTGACATATTAATGAAATTAGACAAAATAATGCACGCGCGCTGATGTTGATGCGTCTAATGCACGAGCTCCGAAGGGGGGAGTGCATTAGACACATCAACATCAGCTACCATTGATTTACATGTACAACCCTATTCCCTAGTAAAAGTGGCACAATTGTGATTCTACCCTTTCGTTGTTAACTAAACATATCTCGAGATTAAAAAACGCAAATTGAACAGAACAAACGGTATTTGAGAGGTAAGACTGTGTCCTTGACGTTGATGTAACCATCATGTCACAACGTTGTTTTCTAATTGCCAAAGAGGGCGCTTTTCACCTGCACAATTTTTTTTGAGATAGGCTGTATATTCACCAAAAACCATGTCACAAAGTGGCTTAATTAGTAAGGTATTAATTAATTTAATTATGTCGAATTTGCAAAACCTTGAAATGTCTGTATCACATAACGACGTATTTGCTGATCACCCCGTATGTCGTATTTGCCATTTGAAGAATTTGCCGTTTCACATGGTCACGTATTTGCGCGACGTATTTCACTAGGAGACATTTTCCCGTAAAAAAATGCTGTTTTGTCCTTTTCACATATTGACGTATTTGCACAACTAGCTGTTTCACATAGTGACGTATTTGCACGGCATATGTGTCATTTGAACTGCAGAATTGTTATTAGTTCTTTTCACATAGTGACGTATTTAAGTTGATATTGATTTATTGCAGAATAATAGTGTTAAGTAAATTACATTGAAAATATGGTATATTTGCACTACTTTTATTCAGGTTTTAATCGACAATAATGTTTTAATTAAGGTTATGCAGCAAATTAAAATCGCTCAATTTTCAAAATCGATTTTCTCGAAATGCATATTTTGCAAATACTTCAGTATGTGATACGGCCGACGAATTATCTTACTGAGATGATACAACCTGCAATAGTTTCTGTGAAGGACCCAATTTCTTCTTTTCAGCGACATATTATCAGGCGGAGTCTGAGAGCTGCCACTCCGTGGTGCATTGAAAGTTCGCAGACCTGATTTATCCTTTTCATAATCCCTATTGTGGTCTGCTTTAATATCAAGTAATCACCACCTGATCTTATAACCCCTTCTGGACGAAGGTATTATTGTGTTAATACCTCTTCTCTCATCTAACCATTTTGTGTGTGCGTGTTTTCCTGTTTCTGCTGTTAATCTCCAAATGTCTTGTACTTTTTATTTTCTCCTGAATCCATTTATCTGTAAGTCATTTAAATGTTACTCTTTTCCATAGTGTACTGCTAGCATTTTATTTTAGTAGTTTGTTTCAAGGAAAACCCGTGAAGAGATCCACATTAGGAGAGACTCGCAGCCCAAAATCAACACCTCGCAGGGGCACGAACTATCTCCAGTGTACAACAGCTTGCTGAAAGCAGTGAAACCAACTTGCAACTCTAGTTGAAGATCTTCTAGAAACACTGATCTCAGCACCATCTCACACACCATTACCCACTGTGGAAGGAACCAGTTGGTTCCGAAATATTTGGGAAAATAACCTGGTGAGTGCAGTTGAAAGTTTTAATCTTTTTACTTCTTAATAGTTTGTTGTTGTTGTTTCAGTGACTTATCTTTCACTTTTAAGCAATAAGAAATTTAATTTTTTAACACTTACACTGGGATCACTGAATGGGTCTTTAAATACATTTTGTGTCGCATGGTGTCACTTGTGGTGGCACCATGCACCTATTCCGGTAATTACAGTGGCGGAAAGACGGAATGCGAGAAACGAAGAAACGTTAGTCAACAAAACGTCTAACACTCAATAAATTCAGTGAGTCAAAATGCTTCTGAGGGCACTGTACATAGAACTTACTTTGGAAAGAAGATTACTCGCTTGACAAGCATATTATTTATCTGAATACTTTAATGCCAGGTAAATTGTATTTAAATGCCCAGTAAATTACATCTTCTTGCAATGCCAAGAACCTTTTGTAAATCGCATTTTTTTCATAGTTTAACCAATACTGCCGAGTCTCGTAATTGATAATAATAATCAATACTGATCCTTTTTTAAATTAATTTTGGATACGCATTAGAACAAATATTTACTTGTAATAAAATGTGATAGTCCAGAATTATTTTGATCGAAGAGGTGATTTTGGTCCTTTGTAAATATATGTTGTTTATTAGATAATGATAATGCAAAATGAATGTGTTGTTCTTTTGTTATAACTCATCATCGTGGTTGTTTGCTGTAAATTTTTGTTGTTGGAAGTTGCTGTTTGTTCTTTAAATCTTAACAATGGTCTTACTCGTACACGCTTAAATTACAAAGGAGTTGGTGTAACTACCTGCAGGCCTACATGACTATACAAAATACCATACAGTCCGCAAGAGATTTAAGGTATCAGTTGTTTTCATCCATGTATGAGCCTATATCCTAAACAAAGACCAGAAGACAGTTATGTCATAATCAGAACCAGCAGTCAACAGTTACATCTTTTAACTCGGATTTAAGACATCAGAGGTTGAAATCGGTCAAGAAATAATGACATAGCGATCACAAAATCTCAAGAAAGTTGCAGTTTGTTCCATTGGATGTTCTATTAATTTGTACACAAAGCGTTCTCAAATAAGAAAACTAACGCCATGCTTTCCATTGAAAATAACTTCAAAGTGCAACTTTTGATTTCGTGCCTTCCTTGGGTCTTCGATCACCGTTTCTTTAATTACCAACCGCTTTCTGCAAAATGAGATCTTGAATCAGAGCTAAAGGGTAAAGGTAATGGCTGCAAGTTTTGATACAACATTTGTCTTTGTTCAGGATATACAGGGGTGAACGTAACTGGTACCTTTTTGGTGGACGGCATAGCGGGAACACCCTATGTATGTTACTTACTCACTAACCATTTGGTCTTTTAAGAAATGGGTAGCCATTTGGTCTTAAATGGGTAGCCATTTGGTCTTAAATGGGTATATCTTGAAATGCCACGAAGCTATAACCCTCCGAATGGTCTCAAATGAAAGAGAGACAAATAAGAAATACAACAGAAAAAACAGCGGGGGTTCTACTCCTAATACTTTTAAAGCTGCATCCATTTTACTCCCACTCCCATGGCAAAATAATGCAAATGAGCTTCAATTCAGTACAGCTGTGTGCATGTGGTCAACAGCCCAGCAAACACAAAAACATTTTAAAAACGTTTTAAATAAGTTATATTTTGGCTTTTGGTTTAGGTAAAAACGTTTTCATAACATTAAAATGTCGGGTTATATAAAGGTCATGATAACGTTTTAAAACGTTTTGTATGAAAACACACTACAACAATATTTTTAAATGTTTTCAAAAAATGTTATTGTAAACTATTTTTGCAAACATGTTTGCCAAATATTGTGTCAATACTTAAATAACATTATGTTAAAATATTTGAACCCAGCAAACACAGAAATGTTCTTAAAATGTTTTTTTTCAAAACGTTATTTTCAAAACCTTTTAATAACATTTAAATGTCGGGTTATATAAAGGTCATGAAAACGTTTTTAAAACGTTATTTTGGGCAAACATTTTTCGCAAAATATTTTTTCAACCCCAAAATAACATTCTGTTTAGAATGTTTTGTATCAAGTTTTCAAGAATGTTTTTGGAATGTTATTAAAACGTTTTTATACCCTTTATATAACCCGACATTTAAACGTTTTCTGTAAAACATTTTTGTTTGCTGAGCAGTAGATTATCAAAAATGTTTTTGAAGGTTATGAAACCGTTTTATACTTTTAATATACCCTTTATATAACCCGACATTTAAACGTTTTCTGACAACCTTTTATAACCTTTTGCGAATGATGTCGAAAACGTTTTGTGTTTGCTGGGAGGCTAGGACAGGCTTGGGAGTTGATAATTCCCAATGTTGCTAAAAACCAAACCACATTACTACACACTACATGTAGAGAGCTTTTCTATCAACAACTTGGCATAATATTTTCGACCAAAATAGTTAAAATTGTATACAGTCTCTTATCATTGTTATGACTTCTTGTACCCAATTGGAACGTGTGGTTAGTGAAATCATGGATGGTGAAATCGGGATGCATTATATTAACCCTTTAAATGAAGAAAGAAAGAGAGAGTATAGTCAGTTAAAAAATAAAACATAAATAATTGAAATAATTTAATTAATAAATTAATTAATGTCGTTTCAGGTCGAAGGTCAGCAGATAGAGGTCAACCGAGGTCAAAGGTCATATGGGGTCAACTCAACAGGATATGCTTAGCTCAGTCCACCAGTTTGCGGTGCTATGACCGTTCTTATTTTATTTTATTTGTTTAGACTTTATACTGCTCTATTTAGTATTAATATAAATAGGTGTCTGGATAAGTGTCCGCAATACTGTGCCTCTATGACATCATACTCATACTATTAAATGTGCCCTAGCAGAATTTGGAAAATCCTTATATACATGTAGCTTTAATCAAAACAGACTAACACAAAACAGGGTACAAACACACAACTATTACCATATTTTCGGCTAAAGAATAAACGAAAGAAACCTACTTGACTCAATATCACGTAACATATTTTTATAAGGTCATCACATATCAGACCTTCTTCTCCTCGAAGTTTCACTTTCAACCTTATAAAAATACTACATAGGGGGAAAAGTATCGTGACAATAATCTTCAATATTAACATATGAATAATAAAAGCAATAGCGACTTCAAAAAACGGCATTCATCGTATCGGCTAAGGTTTAAAATGTGTCACTTTCATGTGAATTTAACACATGAGATGAACGACTCATTGTAAAGAGGGAAATTTTATAAATCATACTCACCCTCAAACTGTCATATTTCACTGTGCTTGCTGATTAAATTTGCATAAAGTTACTTTTAAATGCATAAACTATATTACATGCAATTTACTTTTTAGTCGAGATACAGTGCTTCATGTTTCTTGTGTTATATTCAACACCGGCCCACGTTGAATAAAGATCATGTCGCCTGCATGTATACAGTATTTTGAAAAAGTATTCATTCATACAGTATCTTGGTCTTATAATTGATCTTCTTTCCTTTCTCACTCACGATAATATTCACGATAATAAAAATCCTTAACCGATCTTTAGCAATCTTAAAAACGCGCTGGTTACGCGGCCATCTTTTCTAATATATATATAGTTGGTTAAAAGCCTTTGCCACTGTGTACCACCTTTAATATATGTGACGTGTCATGTCGAAAGGAGACACTTTTGGGCAGGATCGTAAATGGAGAAATAGCTGAAAATCTGCCTGGGGGTGATTTTTTCACAATTTGGGTTTGTTGCGAATTTGTGATGTTATTAATGTTAAAAATATTGTTTGATAGTTTCAGACCGGAATATAACTGGCATTTTGTATTTTTTGAGACAGTTTTCAAGGTAATTCCTACTCTCAACATTGTCAATAAGGTTTTGTACGTTTTGCTCGACCTAACCAATAATTGCTATTAAGCATATTATTAGTTAGGTCGTGTTGTGGACGGTCACATACGTTTTGCTCGACCTAACCAATAATTGCTATTAAGCATATTATTAGTTAGGTCGTGTTGTGGACGGTCACATATTACCTGGAGCAGTACTTCTTGTGGCTAAGTTTGGTCAAAGTCGGTGCAAGAAAGAAAGAAAGAAAGAAAGAAAGAAAGAAAGAAAGAAAGAAAGAAAGAAAGAAGGAAAGAAAGAAAGAAAGAAAGAAAGAAAGTACAGTCGGTAGGTCGGCCTTTTTTTTTTATTTCTTTTTTTGGAAATAACCCAAAACAATTATTTGCAATTTGAGAAAATACAAAAAAAAATTCTGAAATTTCCAAAATTTGGGTCGGCATTCAATTGTGAAGGCACTTTTTTCCCAATTTGTTCAAAATCTGGGTCGGTCGGGCCCGTAGAACAGGTTTTCTTTTTTCGTCGCCTAAATGAAAAATATCCTTCATTAGTTTCCGTTGAAAGTTTCAAACTACTTCTGTTTATAAATTACCGGAACGTATAAGCCTTCACTGATGCCAAATAAATGTTGCAAATTTCATTTGTTATTTCAGCTTGATCGCACCACATCATGAGATTAAAATATTAACTTTCTTGCACACAAAATCTGTATAAATGTCCCTAACAACTAGTATTTTTCCGTACTAACCCACTTGCTTAAATGCTTTTTAACGTGTGAATAGTTTACTTTTCTTCCCATATCAATGTCCCGTCATATTCGGTTGGCATCCCTTGCATTTAGTAGCCTCTGAGCACTATTGGGCTTTGCTTGCATGGCTTTGGTCAAATAAATAAAAAAAATGTATCACGGGAAACTTGGCGTCTGCGAAGAAATCTCAGCGTCTGTAAAAAAAACAAACTTGTCATAGATAAGTCCACCCGGCGTTCAATATCTAAATCCATCAAAGGCAGATGTGCCGTGATTTTTAAAGCTGGGTTAACTTCAGACAGTGCCTCATTTCAAATATGTAGTTTTAGTTTTGGTTTTGGTTTTGGTCACGTGGTTTCCTATTGTCCTGCCTAACCACTTGAATCACAAGATATCGAACTCTTTGTTTCTACCTTTTGTTTAAAACTAAACATTTGTGACAGGTAGTTTCGGTTTTGGTTTCAGTTTCTTATAAGTGGTGTGACGAATAAAATTACAGGATTTTCGAGTTACCTGATCTAAGTATACAAAAGAAATGTTTAAATTTCGCAGTGCAATATTCACGAGCAGAGAAGTCGAACAAAACAGTCTACATTTGAAAGCATTGATTTAGTTTGAAAGCATTGGCTTGAGACTACGAAATAGCCTAAGCTGATTTCACTGTGAAAATATATAGACCATCGAAATATTTGCATTCGACATTACAAAAGGGGCCACTACTGTAATTGTATAGGTGCTATAAACAAAATCGATTCATGTCCTTAATCCCATGTACCAGAATCGATGGAAGGCCATTATATGACCTCTAATAACCTAATGACTTTTACTGAAGCAATTTTACTGCAAAAAGTAGAAGATAGAGGGGAAAGATTGGGGTGTGTGTGTGGGGGGTGGGGGTGGAGGGCAAGGGGATATGGGCCGGGAGAGAAAACATATGAGAGAGAGCATTGGAAGTGAAAGAGAAGGGGAGGAGAGCTCGAGATGAAGATATCGAATGTATGGGAGGAGGAGGGGGAAAGGGGTAATTTAGGAAAGAGGTGGTTATATAGGGAGGGGAGCCCCTCTTAAAGAGGTATGGGTTGTGCTTCCCGGGGATAATAAACTAATTCATAATCAAATCATCTCCATGCATCGTTTATGTTTCATACAAACAAACAAATTCCCCCACCCCACCCCATCCTTCAGTATACGCGCATGATTTCTAGGCCTAGAACTCGTGAGTGTAATATGCCACCTATACCTTCGACAGAGAGCATCAACTGTCGTCCGGGGGATAGATTTCCGATATCAATCATGATAATAATTATGTTAGCACAATAGGCTATTGTATACTTCTGGTTATATACCCTATACTGTGTCCTCCCAGCATAATAGTGTTATGATTGCAGATCAGATCAGCTCTACTTTTTAATCCCTTGATTTTTGGTTTCTGAACAAAAGAGAAACCAAAACTATATATTTGAAATGAGGGAGTACTAAGTTGAACGTGCTGAATATTTCTATGTAACATAATCTTGACAAGATTATGATATTTAGCTGTAACGAAGTTCCTATAAGTTTGAATCCTCTCTGAACAATGCATGTATATATCCGGTGTTCAGGGTGTCTGTTTAAGTTTGAATCCTCTCTGAACAATGCATGTATATATCCGGTGTTCAGGGTGTCTGTTACATTGTTAGAGGTGTTAGTATGGGGTACATGGCGTTAGTCCGACACGCCGCTAGTCCGACACGCCGCTAGTCCGACACGCCGCTAGTCCGACAACACAAATTCCCTATACTTAGAGGTGCGTCAGTCCGAAAATGAAAAGCACGGCGCTAGTCCGAAAAAAGCATGCGCTAGTCCGAAAATGAAAACCACTGCAACAGTCCGACACGCCGCTAGTCCGAAATTTATTTATGAAAACCACTCCGCTAGTCCGACAAAAATTCGGACTAGCGGCGTGGTTTACATAATTTTTAAAAAACACGCCGCTAGTCCGAATCTGAAAAGCACTTTGTCAGTCCGACACTCCGCTAGTCCGAATCCGAAATACACTGCGCTAGTCCGAATCTGGAAAATACTCCTTCAGTCCGACACTGCGCTAATCCGAATCTGAAAAACACGGCTCTAGTCCGAAACTGAAAACCATAGCGCTAGTCCGAAACTGAAAAGCAATGCGCTAGTCCGAAATTGAAAACCACTGCGCTAGTCCGAATCTGTGAACCACTGCGCTAGTCCGAATCAGAGAAACACTGCGCTAGTCCGAATATTCGGACTAGCGCAGTGTTTCACAGATTCGGACTAGCGCAGTGGTTTTCAATTTCGGACTACTTAAGCATATATGATTAACTGTCTTTAAGCTTCAGTTTAATGTAAGTATTTGCATGTTTTTTTATGTATTTATTACTTAATTCGTTTTTATCTTTTGAGGTGGACAAAATATGGCACAAGTCAAGGTAACACGAGTTACCATGTTTTTGCCAGCAAATGTAAAACTATGAGGGGCAAATCTTTTTAACGTATATCAAAATATATATCTATACTTTAAGATAGTATCTTATCATCTAATCAATTAGGCTTTATCTAATTAGGCTTTGTTGTTTTAGGACACCATTTTTAGCTCGTATTCTGCTCTGCTCGTAGCATGAGTTATTATCCGCTGGTTGATCTGGGTAAACATGGGCAAGAATAAAATTTGTTTATGTGCCGTTGAGAACATGTTGCCAAAATGTATGTAAAAGTTGAATATTTTAAGAGTATCTACTATTCAAGTTTTGTCTGTAGCGCTACATGACCCGTGCTGGGGGGACCGAGGTAACGCCACTCAATCAGGGCCGTCGCTATAGACGATTTTTTCAGGGGTGGTTGTCGAGAAATAAATTTTGCTGGTATATCATGGCCGGATTTACCCTTTGCTGGCCCCTGCGCAACATGATTGACAGCCATCTTCAGTGGCGTACCGTGGCTGCTCCTACCCCGGGGGCTGAAGGAAATTCAATTTAGCCGCCCTTCCTCAACAGCCCGAAAAGGTTGACCCAATTTTTTTGGTGGTTTCTGAAAAAAAAAAAAGATTATAAGCGCTAGCGTCCTAAAAGCAACACATTTTGATGTATAGTACCATTTTTTCAAAATATTTGATACTTTTTAAATTTTTCTTTACTAATTCTTTTTGCCGCCCCTTCTTCTTCCGCCCGCCCCTTTTTGACCGCCGCCCCCTGCTTTTACCCGGGGGGGGGGCTAGCGCCCCAAAGCCCCCCAAAAAAAAAAATACGCGCATGTATCTTCGGATAGAAGACGTCCCTCCCCCACACTGTAATCCAAGCTGTCCTCAGAACTCCTTCACCAGAAAAACGCACATAATGTTGATACAAATGTGCGAAAATTTGCTATTTCAGTGCAAAAATTAAAGGGGGATGTACCGGAGTCACCGAGCCAGTGGGCAAAGTTCCCTAATCATCCCACTCATCTGCTACTAAAAGAACATTACTGGGACAAATGCGCAAGTGCAATTTCGATGCTAAAATGAACACCATTGTCCTAAATGAACACAATTGAGGACAATTGTGTCCTAAAATCGTGCCAGATGAAAATGCATAGGCCTTTTACAACTACCTTTGGTTAATTTAGTCCCGGTATTTTGATCCAGCTCACAAGTTTTATAGATGAGGTGACCTATGATGTCACATGTTTACATTCAGACCGCCCTCTGTTGTTTCAAACCAGGCAAAATAACATAGGAGTGTCTATGACAGACCACATAAATCTCTTTAAAACTCAACTTTTAAAAACCTTTGAAGTTTTGTGTGATATTATGTATATAGCTTGATGCATTTATAAACAAGATTGATACCATTTTTAGTATTATTTGCTTTAAAACCAAAGTTAATGAATAAAAATCATCTTCTCCCATGTAAACTATAGTGTTTTTTGCCTGACAGTTTTGATCACAGACCAACAGAGGGTGTATCAAATGTAAACACATGTCACTTCATCTATACTTATTCCAGGCATCATATTATGATTTAGATAATAGAAAGGATGGAATTATAACTCTCATTTTTCAAATTCGTGATCGTGTTCAAGTTTGAGATGAAAATAAAAGGACCTTTTTTCAACGGGGGGTCTCGTAGATACTCACAGAATGGGTTTGCCGAGATAAATGTGCACGAAGCACGTGGCAATTTGGCACTTTAATACTAAATGTTCCAAAATTGGCTGCATTTTGGGTCTAAAATAGACCAAAAGGAAGATGCAAATCGTAAATTTTGTCACAACATTTCTGTCGATTGAGCAGGGTAGGGGACTGACTTGCCACCCTATACCCTATGGTCAATGGCGTACATTTCTTTTTAACTTTGGGGAACTGGGGTTGGAAAGTATAGTGAAGCACCTAATGATGACAAAATCAATTTATGGTATAAATGCGCGCACAAAAGTGGAATATATTCGGAAATTGGATCTTCTTTAATTCTGTACTTGGATTAAATATACTTGGGACGATCAATAAGTTCCCAAAACTATGGTGTATATCGCTCATGTATGACTTTGATGACTGTTACTTACGATAAATACAAGTTTTTACTTTTGTCTTTCAAAACAAATATGCATTAGCGATTTTGAATACTTGATTATGTAATGACATTAGCATAAACACAATGGCGTATGGACTGATTTATGGTTAAAAGTAGTCATGAAAATCTCACGCCGAAATTGAGGTATTGTTACATAATTCAAAATATTTCGAGAATAAAAGTATGGAATCTGGCGCGATTTTGCAACTTCGTAGACCTATAACATAGGGTTGATGCTATACTCTTAATTTTAGACCTATACCATTTGTATTAAAAATAAAGGAATCATGTTGAATATCTTCGATTTTGAGCAGGGTTTTTTCACCTGTTGTTCTTAACAAGATTAATCGAAAATCTTTCTATATGCTGGCTGCTCCGATTAAAGAATAAAATTTGTTCATCCTAACAACCCAGAAAACTAAATAATTTTCAACCACCTTGGTAAACGCTCTTGTAACACACTGGTTGTAACATATATATTAAATGCGCCCTCTGTTGTTGTATGTATGTCAGTTTTGAAACCAACAATACTCAAAATTGCAAATAGCACATTTGAGATAAGGTGAATATATTTTTGCTATCTTCACAATTTGGGGATCTGCCCAGAGGTGAACTACAGAAGTGGAAATCTAATCACGTCCCTAATAATTGTCTTCTTGAAAATCTATCTTGTGTTTGTGAGCTGCGAGTGGGTTTTGAAGCGCATGATCGAGGGGCGGTCAATAAGTTTGTTGAACAAAGTACAAATTACTTAAATTAACACCCGCTAAATTCTTTGCATCTCACTTTACTTTTTAGCATGATCATTGCATAACTTAATGAACCTGTCCCTACTACCCTTGAGAACTTGAGAACTTTCTGCCAGTAAACTGAGAGTTTACTGTTCCATCAGCAAATCTGCACTGTGAAGGCTCACCAACAATGATCACAATAAATTAAAATAATTAAGGGTAACGCATTATCCTTTACACTCAAATAATGTATCCGAGGCAGTAAAACGTAAATAAGGTGACGAAAACATACTTTACAATGGGGCAGTAAAAACAAAGAAAAGGGACCTCGGGGCACGTAAAAGGTAATGAAAAAATACCTTGTAATTAAAGCATATTCCCTTTGCTTTTTCTATACGGGCCAACAAAGGTCTATTTTCTTGTTCATTAGGCCTAAGGTACCGGTATCTCTTCTTTGCTTTTACGGGCCCTCCGATGTCTCTCTTTTTCTTTTTATGGGTCCATTAAGGTATCTTTTCTTTGCTTATTAAGCTTTTATACTCACTAAGGTCTCTTTCCTTTCCTTTACGGGCCTATGGTATATTTTCTTTGCTCTTTACGGGCCCACTTCCATACTGTCTCTTTTCTTTGCCTTTACGGGTCTATTATAAGGTCTGGTTGTTTTTTTGCTCTTTTACGGCCCATAAAAAGCAAACAAAAGTAGCGGGCCCGTAAAAAAAGAAAGAAAGGAGACGTGCATTTAAAAAAACCAAGATAGCCTTTGAAGTACACACTCTAATAAGTAAGTTTTACTTGAATTTACTGTTTGCTTTTGCCAAAATGATCATCCTCGATATACTATAGTAATGAAATCTTCGAGAAATCGGAGTGCAGCTTAATCATGGGAACACAAAATACAACTTTTCGCGCGATTCGCGTGCATTGTGCCCTATTATTTGATCATTTACCTTAAAATTGGCAATTTTCCGCGCTCCGCACGGAGTTTGTTTCAATAAGTTCAATATGGGAGCAAAAGTCGCTAATTCGAATTACAATTTTCGCACGCTTCGAGCGTATTTGACGAATTCAACGGTTCATTCTTGGATCATTTTAGCTTCAAATTGGCTTATAATTGGCAAGTTTTTGCACTTTGCGTGGAAGTTATTATGGGAGCAAATGCCACTTTCAAATTGCAAATTTGTGCGCGCTTAACGCGCATTTGTCTCCTTCAATGTTCATATTTGATTATTGGCAGCTAAACATGCTACTTTCGCTCCGCTTCAACATAATGTTCAAGGATTTTACACCAACCTCCCTCCCCCATGTCACAAAGAAATTTACAACACTGCTACCCCTACCCCCCCCCCCTACCCCAACCCACACGCACACACTTATGGTCCTGCACCGTCATCACTGATCAAAGGGCCCGTACGTTCACATTGCCCCCGGACCTGTAATGGCTCTCGGCGTCACTGTCTACGGGCCCGACCGACCCAGGTTTTGAACAAATTGGGAAATACATTTTTCCTGTACAAAATGAATGCCGAACCAATTTTTTTTATTTTATTTTCTCAAATTGCAAATTATTTACAGATGATGGTGATTTTTTGGGGGGCAGAGTGCCCACCTGACAAAAAAATGAAAGAAAAAGTGCCCCTCTGACAAAAAATGAAAGAGAAAATCAGGAGGGCAAAGGAAAAAAAAAAAAATGGCAAGGAGCCCCTTTTCTAGCCAAATTCAGGGCCAAAATAGTGTAAAATACAAAAAATTTCCGCGCTACGCGCGCACATTGTAACAATACAGCCCTTTTTAGCCGGATAATGGGCGAAAATAGTGTAAAATCGCATTTTTTTCGCGCTACGCGCGCACATCATCCCAATAAGGCCCTTTTCGGGAAGCTCGAAGACATACAGTCTCTATGTATTGTATGATGCAACTGCAATTTTTTTCGTCTGTGCCCCCAAAATTTTATTTTGCCCCCCCCCTGACCAAGAAAGCTGGCTACGCCCTTGGAGAAACCAAAATACTCTCAAACAAAATGGGGACTGGTATAGTACATGTGAACTACTTCATGAGGTCATTTTTGAGGTCCCCACTTTCAAAAGGTCTTTCTCTCTCTCTTGCCAAACCGCAGAAGTGGGGACATGGCCAAAAGTCGGGTCCCCAGAACGCGCTAACCATACATCCTAGCATTATTTTCATGCCCCCTGTCATGCCACTAGTCGATAGAGCGCCCCCTATTTCTATTTGACATACGCCCACAGAATTAATTCTGTGCATACGCCACTCTTACCCCCGATACAGGTGGTGTATGACGTGCAGTCCCTAAATTCAGTAAATTTTCATTGTTAACCGTGTAATTGAATGGGATTATTTTGAAATTTTAAAACGCTTGAAATATCACAAACAAATAGGCCTATGTTGATAAATAATATAAATACAAGCTAAAACCGTTGCGGTTCGATAATGAACCCCACAAAACTAACCGAGTATATGGAAAATACCATACGGCCGGGCGGTTTCACGAGTTGCCGGCTCGATCATGTCATCCGCCGCCTGCCCCGATATATGCTTCCTTAAAAAGTGAGAGACCAAAATGCTCTCACAAAAACTGGGGACTAGCGCTTTTGACCCACATAATGGGGTCATTTTGGGGTCCCCACTTTTAAAAATCCTCTCAACTCCATACCCTACACCCTACACCCCTCCCTTTCTCTCTCTCTCTCTCTTTGACGAATTGGGCTAGCAACAACCCTGATTAGGAAAAAACATATTCAGATATTATGTCTCAAAGTCCATGGCAGTTTCAAAAACGAATGCGAAATGAGGTGGTTTTTGTTTCAGATTTTTATTTCCTAAGAACTTTTATATAAACTAAATTTTCAATTCAGATATCATTTTCGAGTGTTCAAAAGTAGGCCTACACAGCATAAAATTGCGGTTGATTTACACAATACAAATATCAATTGTGTTAAACCTAAAGACCAATTCAGTGATCCCAGCGCATGTGTAAAAAAATAAAATTGTTTATAAATTGCTTAAAAGTGAAGGATAAGTCATTCAAATTGTCATTTGGTATTTTTGAAATGACAAATTTGGCAAAAACGAAGAAAACAGCAGTACTGACGAAGTTGAATTACAGATTCGTTAAATACACAGCTTTCGGCTGAACCACTCGCAGGCTATGTTAGCACATCTATGACAATGACAAAGATGCCAAAATCTGATTTTTAATGATTTTTACGATCGTCCGGATGAGCAAATCACTGAATGGGCCTTTAACAGTGCGAGTATCGAGCCAAGTAACCATTTTTGTTTCCAAATTTGTCTCAGAATTTTATGATTTTACGTCAAAAAACTATATAAAAAAAGGAAATGAAAAAATAATTTGCCGTTTCAGCTGACACGGACGCGCTAAGAAAAACGAACGCGCGCGGCGGCTTTGAGACGTACCAATTGTTAAGCCTTCTCGCAAAATTATGTCCGCTGCGCCGGTCACGTCACCAACATTACTAGCATCGTTTGCGACTGGGTGTTGAGACTAGTGGATGTCCCTGAATTATGATGTCAGACAGGATGTCGATTTCAAACACAAGCATGATAGCCGAAAATTGCCATTCGTCATTTTGATGCACATGAACGCATAATGGTTGCTGATTTGCCATGAAGATATTAATTGATGTTAAGAGTAAACGTTTTTTGAACATCTTTTACAAGTGCATAACTTCAAAATTCAAACATTCTCAGTACGTGCAGAATATTTTTTTTAAAACACGAGAAATGTCAATCCGTTCAGTTATGTTCAATGCCGTTTTGTCCAAAAAGCAAATGTAACGAATGGTTATTTGAAATTAAATATTAATATAAATTAAACTTTGAATGTTATAACAATTTACAATACTGAACAGTGGTATAAATAAATAAAACTTAAATAACTTAAATCTAATTATTTTTATGCAATTTTATTAAAATTGAAGGTCCAAACTTGAGTTTAAATGACAAAAAATTAGTTAAAAAGAACAATGAAATTGAAAAACCCTTTGTAATTTAAACACCGATAAACAATGTTTTCAATATTTTGAAACGCTTCTTTATTCATATCAAAAGGTTTCAAACTTGTATCAAAATCGGAACTTTTATTAGCTCAAAAAAATCAGAAATCTGCTCTTGTATGTATTGTATGAATTTAACTCTGTGTGGTGTGTGGCTCAATCAATTCTATAGATACAATGAGAGAGTGCAAGCTTCAATTATCCTGGATTATGATTCTTTTCATGGAATGGAAGATATCTCTAGAGGAGAATTTTATTAATTCAGTTTATTTTTGATCCAGCGCCTGATCATGCTGATGGTGCGTTTACATTTCCATGTGATTTCGTCTGTGCAAATGTAATTATTGACCTCATGATGATGCTGTGCCCCCCAAACAAAAAATAAATCATGCGTACTGGCCTGGTTTCATATATCTTGTCTGTTGTTAAAGCCATAATGTATGATGATTTGCTTCACAGCGACACCCTCAATTTTACTCGGATTTCCACTCTTTGCATAGTTATAATGCCCAGTGGTATACTAAAATACCACGTAAAAGATTATAGCCTGAAGTGCTTTCAACAATAAACTTTAACTTTTTAGATTAAAACCGGGGAGACCCGGTTTTATTCAGAGTTCACCGATCGAGTGCTTGCTAACATGTCCCGTGGATGTCACGTAAGCTTATAATGTACACACGCGATGCTCCGTGCAGTATTACATGTAGTACACGCAAATTATGTAGGCGCTGGAATGAAACCTCAATTTTCTTCGTATACCTCATTTGTTTGGCTTGAAATTAAAAGAGGATAATGTGATCAGTGAAAACAAAAATTCTATTCTTTATGCTTATTATTGCTTTAAATCTGGTTTGAAACAAATACCATGTGTTTGTTGATTTTTCTCCAAGTAAAATGTGCTGTAGGCCAGTGATTTGTATATGTTTTGAGACTAGTAAAAAAAATCTTAGTCCGAATTTGAAAAGCACTTCGCTAGTCCGAATCTGAAAAGCACTTCGCTAGTCCGAATTTAAACAACACTGCGCTAGTCCGAATCTGAGAACACTGCGCTAGTCCGAATTTCGGACCAGCGCAGTGTTTTTCATATTCGGACCAGCGCAGTGCTTTTCAGATTCGGACTAGCGCAGTGCTTTTCAGATTCGACTAGCGCAATGGTTTTCAGTTTCGGACTAGCGGTATGCTTTTTAAATTCGGACTAGCGCAGTGTCGGACTAGCGCCGTGTTTTTCAGTTTCGGACTAGCGCTGTGTTTTTCATATTCGGACTAGCGGAGTGTCGGACTGAAAAGTGTTTTCAGATTCGGACTAGCGGTGTGTCGGACTAGCGCATTGCATTTCACATTCGGACTAGCGGCGTGTCGGACTGGCAGAGTGTATTTTAAATTCGGACTAGCGGAGTGTCGGACTAAAAAAGTGTTTTTCAGATTCGGACTAGCGGCGTGTCGGACTAGCGGTGTGTCGGACTAGCGGCGTGTCGGACTGAGCGGTGCACCCCGTTCAGCCATATGACAAACTATGCAGACTATTGTTCTCATTTGGGAACCTGAGCCTCATACAGTATTGTTACTGTGCATCCATCTACTGTTTGCTTTGTAATGGTGCATTACACACCAAATTACTACACCTATGGCATTACAATCCATTGCAATATCGCACAGGTAAATCAGAAACATACACCTATTGCATTTAAAGGCCCATTCAGTGATTTGCTCATCCGGACAATCGTAAAAATTATCAAAATTCAGATTTTGGTATCTTTGTCATTGTCATAGATGTGCTAACATAGCCTGCTAGTTGTTCAGCCAAAAGCCGCTTATTTATGACAAAATAAGGCATCTGTATGAATTAGCTTCATGTATTTGAATGAGGCTTCAACTTTCTCCATACTGCTGTTTTCTTCGTTATTTTGCCAAATTTTTCATCCCAAAAATACCGAATGTCGATTTGAATGGCTTATCCTTCACTTTAAGCAATTTATAAACAAATTTAATTAACCACAAAGCGGAAAATTGATCTGACAGTTGAGCAAACCTAATATGTGATGCGATCAAGCCAAATCAGTCGGAACTCGGAAATATTGATTTTGAGATATAGCCAAACAAATGAAATATTTCCTTTTGTTTCCTTTTGTTTTGGAAACTCTTGAATTACTCATATCTTTGGAACTGGTTGTTCAATTTCAGTTGGGTTTTCTGTAAAATGCAGCTTTGTAAATGCTTTTTACTAACCTATAAGAAACTGAAAATTTAATATTTCCGAGTTCCGACTGAGTTTGCTTGATCGCATCACATATATCTTTCTTTGTCCTCCTTCGATATTGTTTTGAGTAGTGGTTACGACATATTATATGAAATTAAATTAAAAATCCTGTATTCTTCGATTATTAACATTACATAGTAAAGATTACCTTTTCTCTGAAATTGTTCCTACCATTCAAATCAATAGGTTTTAACCTATTACTTTTTGGTTTTGCATATAACTTTTTCTCTGATTTTATCAATGTTTGCGGCACTGCACTTTGACTTTTGTAATTTCTGTGTTCTGAAAATCTATAGTTACCATACTGAAAGATTCCATTTACTTATTATAATCGAACATTTTTGATTACCGTAATATACACTACGATATGCAGACTACATGAGCCATTTGAGGTAAATTCTTCTTGGGAAGATCATACAAAATGTTGCCAAAAAATCATTTTTTTATGAAAAGTCAATCAAAAATATTTTGGTATGCAAAGAAACCTTTATTCGTTACCTTTAATTTAATAAACCGAAAAAAAAATCAATCGGCTCACAACTTTTGAAGATATGCTCTTTTCAAGAAATGTACCCGCTTTTCACTCTGTCCACGGAGGAGATTTGGCTACCATGCATGAATATTCCTCAATGATAACTTTATTTAGGGAATGTGCTTTGCCAGTGGGCCTATGGGCTATGGATTGTGTTAAGTGTCATTAACTTATCGGCAAAATGGATGTGGGATGGGGCTTCTCTTGCTATACTTGCAATTAAACTTATTGTTTCTTAGTTATTTATGTCTTACTTTGTTGTTTCTTGTCAAAATGTCATTTTCTCTTTTTGATATAAAAAGCAGCTTGAAAAGGGCTGTTTGGTATGTCCTTGGGTCTTCTGAGGTGAGTTTACCGTGCTTTTTGACCTCTAACTGGTTGCCTCCGCGACGAATACATGTTTGCGTTCCAAAGCCTATGCTATTATCTTTCCATGCCATTAACCGTGTGTTTCGTTTTAATCTGTGATGTAGCCAAACCTCATATTAAAGCTAATGATTTAAGGTTGCTTTAAATATCAAAATATATTTGATCAACTTTTCAAAAATAGGAGAAAGAGAGGACGCAGTGAGGGTTCTGTTTTTATTGGGACATCCTGTACAACACAATATGTGTTACGAGAGTAATGTAACAATATAATGACAGTTTAAATAATATACTAGTAATCATTTAGAGAAAGTATAAAATGACAATTGCTCTAAAGTACCAACAAAAGATAACCTAATATTGACCCCTGTGGTGACAAGTTGGAAGAATTTTGATTAAAACAACCTGACAACTTGACAGGAAAATCAACTTGCATTATGATCCCGGGGGGATTATGATGTAATACAACACAATTCATATTAAAAAAGACTATAGTAAGAAAATATGATTTACCTTACATTAAAATACAATTTACATGGCATTAAATTGTTCCGAAAATTACACGTTTGGGCAGAGAGTAATCTCTTCATGATCTTCTTTTGAAAGTGTAGTATATAATTATAACGCTTTATTAGCTAATAGAATCGTTGACTGGCAAAATAAAGTTTAATCTTATCCACCAAACACACAACGTTTTACAGAAAAGGTTTAAATGTAGGGTTATATACGGGTATAAACACCATTTTAATAATATTTTCAAACTATTTCTGACAAACGTGATGCAAAAAATTCTAACAGAATGTCATATACCTTTTGACAAAATAGTTTGCAAAAATGTTTGCCCAAATTATTTTACAAATTATTTTTTTAAATCAAAATTTTTAAATCATATTCAAGATCTTTATTACAGGGTGTCCCAAAAGTCTCGATACCTTTTTGAACCGTCATATCTTTCACTAGGATTGGCCGGGGGAAATTAAAATACATATTAGGAAAGAGTAAATTCATGCAATTTTTTGGATACCCAAACATGTTACATTTTCCTTCGTTAAAGGTCCGTGACCCGATCAACAGCATCATACCCCTGATTTTTCTCATTGTTGATGAGTTTTTGATGTCATATAATGTATCACATTATTCGTATTACCATCCTGCAATTTGACGCTTCAAATCGATGTATTTCCAGCGAGATCTTGAAAAATAAGCGTCTTTGTGGTTACTACTTTATAGAAATTTCACACGTCACGGGGAGTTCTGGGTAGTCAACGATTGAAATCGGGATGAATAACATGAGTCGGTAGCTACGTTCAGTTCCGGTTTAAATTCACCATTCTGTTCTAAAGTCAATACTTAGGCTTACTGCTATCCTGGGCCTACTCAATAACGTACAATTTAACCTTTTCTCTTCTTTTTTCTTTCTTGTCAATCACTAAAACTGGTAGGAATTTGATATCGCGTCCTCTACCCTTCAGAAAGTGCCCCTCCCCCAATACTACTTACATGCATGTGCCTACTTATTACGTGCAATTTAACTTTTTCTCTTTTCTTCCCTTTTCAATTTTTTCTCACTTTCTTATCTTTTTTCTCCTTTCCCCTTTTTTCTACTTGTCAGTCACTACTAAAACTACTGGGGATTTGATATTGCGTCCCACACCCTTCAGAAAGAGCCCCCTCCCCCATGAACGATGCACATGTTCGCCATAGGCCTACATCCGGCACAAAAACCTGCGAAACCTCCCAAACACCTGCGGTATATAAACGAAAGAATAACGAACAAACCAATCGAATATATACTGGATCGTACGAACACACATCGGACAACTTCCGAACATGTGTATCCGGCACACTCCGTTTCAAGTTTTGTGCATGCAAAAAACTTGAAACGGAGTGTCGACGGACTAAAAAAACATCACCTAACACGAAACGCATTTGGCGGATAATAGCAGGACATATGAAGAACATAAAACGAAAACTAACGGATTTGCTAAAATACCGTCCGTTTCTTGTACGGAAGACCGATCCGGTGTAGTGTGACACTAAGACGGACTGGGTCAACGTACATCACACCGAATATTGGGGGGGGGTGAAGGCCTCACAGGAACGTGTTTGCAACGAACACGGGCCGAGTGCAACGAACAAAGAACGAACATGAACGAAAGGAGAGCGAACAAACTCCGGCAATATGCAGCACCATACGAGCACACATCGGATAAATACCGAACATGTGTATTCGGTACACTCCGTTTCAAGTTTTGTGCATGCACAAACTTGCCGACGGACTTAACGAACATCACCTAACACGAAACGCATTCGGCGGATGATAGCAGGACATAAAAAGAACATAAAACGATCATTAACGAACAACAACGGATTTACTAAAATACCATCCGTTTCTTGTACGGAAGACCTATTCGGTGTAGTGTGCTACGTTCAGTTCCGGTTTAAATTCACCATTCTGTTCTAAAGTCAAGACTACATGCGAAATGTAGGGTAAGTAAACCATTTCATTAGTGTCATAAACAGGGAAAACGATGTCAAAAATTCAACTTATGATATATTGCAATAGTTTATATTTACAGGGCTTATGTCGACAACTTTAATTCTAGTTTAAAATGTATTAATCACATAGCGTTACAATGGTTTGCCGTATTCGGTTTATGGCTATTTTCTTGGTTAAAAACCCGATACTGTAGTTTAATGCTATTTAAAAGAATTGTATGCTATTTAAAAGAATTGTATCCTAATGATATTTCTATATTTTTAATATATATTTGCTATCTGTACCTAAGTGTCTTTTATTTCCAGAGTTGTAACTTTGAATTTATTTTAATATATATTATTTATTATTTACAAATTCAAAGTATAGACCTCTGGTAAGGCAACCGTTACTAATAGTTTCACGGAATACCCTCACTTACGATCATTGGGTATACCGATCATAGGTCTGTCACACTACGACGGACTGGATCAACGTACATCACCGAATACAAAAATATTTTATTCGGTGGAAAAATCACCAGTCCGGCAGAAGATTCGGTGGGATTTTGTGTCCGATTTCCGTTCGTCTCTCTATGCGTTGTGGCCGCTAATAATCCTGCAGGCGTCTTATATCCGATCGTTCAACGTCCGACAAATGACCGGATTTGGGGGTCCGATTCCCGTTCGTTTCTCTGTGCGTTGTGGCCGCTAATAACCCTGCAGGCGTCTTATATTCGATCGTTCAACGTCCAACAAATGACCGGATTTGTGGGGTCAACGTCCGACAAATGACCGGATTTAGGGGTCCGATTCCCTTTCGTCTCTCTATGCGTTGTGGCCGCTAATAATCCTGCAGGCGTCTTACACTGGTCCACTGACACTTAGATATAAGACTTCAAACTCGTAATTTCAGGTAAAGCATGCATGGATTGATATGTTAAAGTCAGTAATAGACCTAAGTCCGTCTTAAATACTGACTTTGGTGACAAAATGTAACGGGCCCTACATATCGACGGGCCGGCAGTAATTTTCACAGGCTTTTGGGCCAAGGACCCACCTTTAAGCACTGCCTATAATAATCACAGGCCTATACTTAGGCTTACTGCTATCCTGGGCCTACTCAATAACGTACAATTTAACCTTTTCTCTTCTTTTTTCTTTCTTGTCAATCACTAAAACTGGTAGGAATTTGATATCGCGTCCTCTACCCTTCAGAAAGTGCCCCTCCCCCAATACTACTTACATGCATGTGCCTACTTATTACGTGCAATTTAACTTTTTCTCTTCTCTGTTCAATTTTTCTCACTTTCTTATCTTTTTATTCTCTCCTTTCCCCCTTTTTTCTACTTGTCAGTCACTACTAAAACTACTGGGGGATTTGATATTGCGTCCCACACCCTTCAGAAAGAGCCCCCTCCATGATCGATGCACATGTTCGCCATAGGCCTACATCCGGCACAAAAACCTGCGAAACCTCCCAAACACCTGCGGTATATAAACGAAAGAATAACGAACAAACCAATCGAATATATACAGGATCGTACGAAAACACATCGGACAACTTCCGAACATGTGCATCCGGCACACTCCGTTTCAAGTTTTGTGCATGCAAAAAACTTGAAACGGAGTGTCGACGGACTAAAAAAACATCACCTAACACGAAACGCATTTGGCGGATAATAGCAGGACATTATGAAGAACATAAAACGAACACTAACGGATTTGCTAAAATACCGTCCGTTTCTTGTACGGAAGACCGATCCGGTGTAGTGTGACACTAAGACGGACTGGGTCAACGTACATCACACCGAATATTTGGGGGGTGAAGGCCTCACAGGAACGTGTTTGCAACGAACACGGGCCGAGTGCAACGAACAAAGAACGAACATGAACGAAAGGAGAGCGAACAAACTCCGGCAATATGCAGCACCATACGAACACACCTCGGATAAATACCGAACATGTGTATTCGGTACACTCCGTTTCAAGTTTTGTGCATGCACAAACTTGCCGACGGACTTAACGAACATCACCTAACACGAAACGCATTCGGCGGATGATAGCAGGACATAAAAAGAACATAAAACGATCATTGACGAACAACAACGGATTTACTAAAATACCATCCGTTTCTTTTACGGAAGACCTATTCGGTGTAGTGTGACAGGCGCATCAGACGATGATCGGTATACCGTCTGATGAATGGTATACCCAATGATCGTAAGTGAGGGTATTCCGTGCAACTATTAATAACGGTTGCCTTACCAGAGGTCTATACTTTGAATTTGTTTCATAGCTCACCTGTGATGGGTTTGAGCACTCTTAATTCAAAAGTGTCTCTTACACCACCTAATAAGCGTTAATCTTACACAAGTAGAATACAGAATTTTAATTTATATAGAAATGCTCGTGGCATCGTTTGTTGGACCTTGTTCGTATGTTGACAGTTCAAATAGCTAGATTAGTGTAAATTATTTATTTATTTATTTATTTATTATGCTTCATCACTGGCTCATATACAATTACAAAGATAAATATATTATATAAATATTGCACATACTAATAATCAAGACAAAGTAAAGAATAAAATGCCAGCGAAAAGAATGGGACAAACAGGTGCAAAATCACCTCTAGGACCATCCCACCTTTCGATTTTTGAAAACAAATTATTGGGAAAAAACCCCATCACAGCCCCATCCCAAATTAAATAAGCCTGCAATTCGAGCATCTGCAGTAAGAGCTCCAAGAGCATGTTTTCAAAGAACAAAAATTTTGAGTAAAATGAGAATTCAAAAATTCAACCACCCCGGATTTGAAGGAAGAAAAGGAACCGGCTGTCCTTGTAGACAAAGGCAGCTGATTCCAAAGATGCACAATGCGATTAAAATAAAAAGTCATGTGCGCTTCGGTTTTGCAACGTTGAATTTTGAGTTTAAATGGATCGGAAGATAATCTAGTGGTGGGATGGTCCTTCCCATTCCCTTGGCTGAATTTAACATAATTATTGACATTAATATCATAGTGACCCTCCCTACATCTGTAAAAAACAAGAGATCACTTTTGTCTCTCCTGAGAGTAAGGGGAAGTAAGTCCAAATTGGTAAGCCTCTCCTTATAATCCTGATCAGGATAATGTAAAATGAATTTGGTAGCTCGTCTTTGGACTCCTTCCAACATTTGGATGTTATGTTTGGATGTACCGCTCCAAAGACAGCTACCATACTCAAGATCACTCTTGATCAGGGAACTATAAAGAGTTCTGGTAACTTTTACTGGGGCATTGAACCCAACTGTGCGCATGATCATGCCCATCTTGCGATTGCATTTTTTGACAACTCTATTAATATGGGTATCCCAGACAAGTTTAGTTGATATGTCGACACCCAAATCTTTGATGGTATCAATTTTACTGAGAGTTGTGCCATTCATATTGTAATCATAAAGGACGGGTTTCCTGCATCTTGTCAAGGAAATGACCTGGCATTTGGAAGGGTGAAAATTAAGCTCCCAGGTATTACTCCAATTGACTAGTGCATTTAAGTCTGACTGAAGCTGCTCACAATCTGAAGGTTTTTTTTACATTAATAAAACACTTAGCATCGTCGGGAAATAAAGCAATCTTAGAATGTTGGGCAACACTGGGCAGGTCGTTTATGTATAAAACAAAAGAAGGGGCCCAAGGATAGAGCCCTGTGGAACCCCGGAAACCACTGGAAGCCAATCAGATTGGACGCCATCAACAACAACACGTTGGCGTCGATTTGTAAGATAAGCTTGAAACCAATTAAGTAGATCAGAATGAAAACCAAAAGACCGGAGTTTGTATAAGAGTAATTTATGACTAACACTGTCGAACGCTTTGGAAAAATCAAGATAAACCATATCGACCTGCCCAGCGTTGTCCAAGACTGCACTGACTTCATGAAAAACTTCAAGCAGCTGAGTGACGGTGGAACGCCCTTTTATAAAGCCATGTTGAAGATGATAGAGCCTCTCTTTTATATGAGGAAAAACCAAATTGACAATTGCTCTCTCCATGATCTTCCCACATATACAAAGTAAAGATACTGGCCTGTAATTTCCAACCTGTTGTTTGTCGGCCTTTTTATAAACTGGTATTACATTGGCTTCAAGCCATTCCTGAGGTAATTTACCTTCACTCAGAGACAGGTTAAAAATATGGCATAAGGGAGATACAATTTGATATGCACATTCCTTTAGGACACGTGGTGATATACCGTCCGGGCCTGATGCTTTGGAAACATTCAAATTTTTCAGAATATCAAGTACATCATCATTTTGAAGTTCAAAATTGCCCAATGATTCATGTTCAAAGATGGGAATATTTGGAAAGTTCAGATCATTCTTTGGTTTGGTAAATACAGAAAAGAAATAACTGTTAAAGAGAGTAGCCTTTTCTTTAGCAGTGGAAGCGGTTACACCATTGGTATCACTGATGACCTGGGGCAAGGATTTTGATCTGGTTTTAGATCTAAAAAATGACCAAAAACGTTTTGGATTTTCCAGAAGCGTAGACCCAAAATCATCAATGAACTGGTCATATTTAACAGCAGATTTTTCAGGCGATTACGAAGTTTCCGAAACTTTGACCAGTGATGCTCAGAATTTGATTTCTGTGCTCGCTTCCAGGCAGTGAACTTACTTTTCTGTAAATGACGAACTTCAGAATCAATCCAGTCTGGAGCAGTGCTATCCTTGATTTTGATTTTAGGAATATGTTTGTCAAGAACATTTGTAAAAATTGTTTTAAAATTTGACCAAGCAGTATCAACAGTGCCAGCACTGTAAACACAATCAAATAAGTCAGCATTATCCATCTCATGTCTAACATTATTAAAATTTGCTTTCTTGAAATTATACACTTCACGACAAATTTTTTTAAGTCTTTCAACTTTGGTTAAAATACGAAATTCTAAAAGTTTGTGATCAGTAGGAAACGTTTCACTCGAGAGAACCACAGTTGATAACCTATCAGGAGATGTAGTTAGTACAAGATCAAGAATATTTTTACATGCATCACGGGATGGAATAAAATTAAGCTGGGTCAGTAAAAAGAATTTATGACATCACAGAAAGACAGTTCAGCAGGGGTACATTATTCATATTTCTGCAGCCATCGATCTTGGGCAAGTTGAAGTCACCAATAACATGGAACTGATCAAATTCAGAGGCAACTTTGGACAAAACAAGCTGCAGATTTTGAACAAATGTATCCACACAACCATCTGGCTCTCTGTAACATAATACAATGACCATTTTTTTACACTTGGTAGGTCTTATTTCCAACACCATGATTTCATCATTATCAGGTTCAAGATCTGGTCTATGTAGCGACATAATATTATTTTTTATTGCACATATTAGAGACCACCACCTCTGGTCTTCCAATGATTAGATCTGTCTTTACGGTACAAAATTAGAATTAGAATTATTTACGCAATAAATTGCATATTACTCACATTTCTGTGTTTTTCAGGCGATTTTCAACCAGAAAGCCAAGAAATACGTAGCCCAAAAAGACCCCCTTTTACATGTTCGCAGCTCCAACAGACCCCCTTTTACTGGCACGCCGTCAGCTCCCGAAAAAGCCACCACCTCAAATTGTTGGGCATCATACCCACCAAAATGTATGATGTGCCCCCCCCGGATTTGTGACCCATAGGACTGTAGTCCTTTCATGAAATGTTATTTTGCATCATGTACATAATAATTGTTTTTATTGAAGTATGGCAATCACAATACACGTTAGAGGAATAAGTGCACTATAAAAAAGTAACTACTAGTGCTGCAGAATATGAATCATAGCACTGCAGAATATGAATCATAGCAAAAAAATTGTGAATTTTTTGTGAAAAGCCCCAAAATTGGCACAGATGTAGCTCTTGATATGCTTAACAAATTTGGATCCAGGGCCAAATTAAATTCATTCCAAGATGGCGGGTAGAGGTCATCGAACTTTATATAGGGAAAAAGTTCAAAGTTGTTCAAATTGAGTTATAAGGATTCAGAAAAAGTATAGTTTGACCTATCTGTGATGTACGGTTCTCAAGTTATAAGCAAAAAAGTCAAAGGTCAAGGTTTGAATTTTGTCCCTGTATAAAGTTCGATGACCTCTATGACGGCCATATTGAACAAAATATTTTTGCCCCTCCCCCTAGAATTGTTCACCAGACTGAATACTACATCTGAGCCAAATTTCACACTTTTCACAAAACTTTAACAATGGTTTCACCATTCTGCAGCACTATACGGGCCTTCACGTGTTAACCATTAAAGCCATATTATAATATTTGCTGAGTTCTGGTTTTTACACGATTGTAATGTACTCTAGTAAACAAAATTACTCTGCAAAAATCAAAACTTTATGTGCTGTATTTTTGTCAAAATCCGAGATTTCGAATAAAACGCAGGAGCCGTCGTTTTATTATTACGATGGAAATATTACTAGTCGAACACGTATGCGATGTTCATAACACATAACACAATACGTACACGGCGTGCGGCACTACTCATACACACATCAGAGAATCGTACCGTATTACAACCGCGGGAGTAACATGCATTGGCGCTAGTAGTAAATTCCAATTTTCTATGCTTTACCTCACTTGTTCGGCTCAAAATTAAAAGGGGACATATTTGACAGTAAGAGCTAACTTTTTAACATAAATTCTAATCTATTTTTACAGAAATGTTATAATATGGCTTTAACCAAACATTCAATATAAAAGTAACCAATGTCCTTAACCAAATCGTCGATCAACCATATGAGATGAATACTTGTGGAACCAGACACTGACACTGTAACACGATACAGTGTTACGCTGTCAGTATTGCAATTCATATACTAGATGTGAAAATGAGTACCTTTAACTGCTTCAACTCAGCACAATCCGGTAGCTCGAGGAAACATCATACTAAGTATAACAAACAAAATCGTGAGTTTGAACCATATGAACTTCTACAGTATTCGCTTGCAAGTTTAAACCTGACTTTGGGTGTGAAAACGATTAAACAAGCTAAAGGCGCAGTGAAATAGTTTCTAGTTTCAATTAAATTGCAGAGGTTACAGCATTGCTAAGACCAGTATTTCATCTGGCAGTCCTCGATGAAAACAATATCCATATATGGATGTTAACGTCATATACGTCATTTTAAGTAGATTAAATTGAATCCTCTGGCATTCGCATACCTTTTACACAGAGCCTATTACACAAACATCTTGAGTTTAGTATAGTACCTTAATGACTTTCATTTCGTAGGGCTATGTACTTTTCTTTATTCCTCAAACGTTTTTTTTTATTCCTCAAAAGTTTATATTCTCAGTGTAATATATGATTGAAAACTTTGATATCTGATATATCTCTGAAATCAAGATATATGGTAACTGACTAAAAGTTACTTAGTACTTGATATTATGCCCATTATATTTTTTCCTAGATTCTCTTTCTAGAATTCTCTTAAATCTTAAATTTTCCATTTTATGAAAGTGTACTTTTCACACATCGGGAACACATGGCCTGGAATGCAGCTTTTGACGTTGCTATTGTCCAGTTCAATTTATTTCGCCACACATCGAGATTGATAATAGAGCACAGTAAATCATTTATATAAATTACATAGATGAGGTACGGAAGTAGTGTGAAAATATTAGGACATATACATAATATATATAATAAGTTTGAGATTATCAGATGACAAGCCTTACATTGATATAACGTAAGAACAAAAGAGAACCTAATATTGACCCATAAGATTGCATTGGATGTCTTTGCTAAGTAATTTAACAGGAAAATCAACTTGCATTTAGAGGTAATACAACAAAATTCATATTAAAAGGTATAGAAAAGGTTATTACAATGGTAAGAGAATATCATTTACTTGGCATTAAAATACAATTTACCTGGAATTCGTTTGGTCAGCGAGTAATCTCATTATTATCGTCTTTTCAAAGTATAATGTATATATAATATTTTATCAAGCAAATGAAATCATTAGCTGGCAAAAATGAATTTAATCCATTCATCTGACTGGAGGAGGTCAACATCCGTTGCTTCCTCCGGTCAGATGATTCAGGGTCCCGCTACCACCAAACCTAACATCAGTCGGCAATGAAGACCAGTGGAGGCGTGTCGCAGGCCACCAACCTCCACAATGTAAGTCATGAACCTTTTAATTGTCTCGATAAGGATACACCACGACTGTTAAACATTTACGCCCGCCGCGCTAATGATTACGGCATGCCTAAAGACATTTTGGGAACTGGAACTTATGGAAAGGAAAATCGCGAGAAACAGTTGTCATCTGCTCACAATTACACACCATGCAGCATCAAGCTAAACTTACTGATAACAGGGGATGAAGCCTATGGCATCACCCAACTAGTGAAAACGGCACATCTCTCTCAAAGGATTCGTCAAATCAACTACTGAATATGCCATCTGAAAAAAAGAGAAACTCCATGTTGAGGAATAGTTGTTTCTCGTATCCCAGCTGATCACTACGGTGACGTAGTGGCCTCTACACAGTATGCCACGCGATTGGAAGCCGGCATTGGCAAAGATCGCCACAGAAGGTAATTCGCTGACCCGGAAAACACACGAGAGTCCAAAACCAAAACTGTGGAAATATCGCAGGATTAGATCGAAGCGGTAACACACAGATGGATTGACAATATCTTGGACCACAATTTGGAAGATAATGAACTTTCATTACTCCAGGAAGTGCTCAACTTCGCGGTAATACCAGAGAAAAGTATTTATTATAGGGCTTGCATCGGAAGAAGCAACATTTGAGGGACGCTTTCAAAAGTTTGAAAGACAATCGGCAGCTCATGATTGACAAAGGAACATCAAGGACTAAAAACAAAGCAGAAGTCCTTTTCAGTGATGATAAAACATGCAGGAAGTTGAAGTCCAGTCGTACCAACCAATGTATTAGCAATATTATAAAAGCACTTCAACCGTTAAAACAGAGTGGAGACATTAGTGACTTTAAATACAAGAAAGTGTATCCAACCAGGGTGGAGACACCTAAATTCTACGGGCTCCCAAAGGCATACACGACCACGATGCCTTTGAGCCCTATTATTGCATGTAGACTGATGAGAATGTACAAGGGCAAATACCCGAAAGAAGCGAAAGGTTAACTGTGCGAGTGGTGAGCAATGCAGATATTTGAGAGATCAGATGGATCAGGATCAACTGAACAGGTGGAGGTCGGTGATTGCATACTGACCTTAGGTATCATCTCAGGTGTCATACCAGAGGAGCATGATAATCCAGTAATTGGAATAACACACTTTCAAATTTAACACTGAGCAATTCAATATCATCCGATGCATCATTAGCTAGTGATGAGGAAGTGATATCATTATAAAATTCTAATTCATTTGGTGCGTCTTGTTAAGAATATAAGCGATTTGATTGGTTTTCACCTAACATTATGACATGATAGTGGATAGTCATATAAGACAGCGCGCGCTCCGACACGCAACGGCGACACCTCAATGATCGCACGAGAATGCGTTCGCGTCATACACGTGCGAGAAATAAGAACGCGGTTCAACGTCTTAGATGTTTGTGACGGTTTCGTTCATTTAAAACAGCCGGGATATACAACAGTCAGTGAAACCAACTGGCAACTCTAGTAGAAGATCTTCTAGAAACACTGATCTCAGCAGCATCTCACACACCATCACCCACTGAGGAAGGAACCAGTTGGTTCTGAAATAACCTGGTGAGTGCAGTTGAAAGTTTTAATCTTTTTACTTCTTGTTTACTACCTGCACGTATTGCTTACACAACTGTAGCCGGGATATACTTACAAAAGTATTTTAATTTTTTCTGGAAAAAAGCACTTTTACTTATAAAATTATACTTATACTGAATAAGAATGAGAATATAAGATAGAATTTTGTCTTTTACCTATCCAATACAAAATATTGGCCAACCCATCCATTATTAGTCTCGGTCCCAGCCGATTTGTGCTCCTTCGTCACTAAACAAACTGTCTGGCGACAACATCATAGTACGTCTTTTCTGATTGGCCAATCATCGTCCTAAGAAAATGTTCCGATTGAGAATTGGTTGTCAATCAGTGATGGGCTTCAACGCGTGCAGCGGTTGAGTGACAGCTATGCGGTTGCATAAATCCATCAGGAACGTCAATATGAATATTGAAATCCCAAGCGGTGGCAATAGGGATAGGCAATGCCGTGACTATTTCCACAAGTGAAGAAAAAGTCATCAAAGAAATGTTTGGTAGAGGGCATCTATAAGATGATGTATGATGACAATATTTGCATTGATATAAAGTAAGTATAGAGTGTATGCAATAAACCCAAGCGGAACGAGAGTTGCTAAGTAACCGCTACCCGAACCATAAACACATGCATGATCAGACAACAAGTGTTCAATTTCCCCATAGCTTCCCACGTTGTACACATGTCAGTCGAATTTGGCGGTGTTGGTTTGTTTGTCCTCCAAGTTATAGCATTGTTCACTTTGTGTTGAACATTGTACGTGGGCCTCACTGTAATAACTCAAAGATAACTGTGATCATCATTTCAAGAGGTCACTCTCCCGATTAAGCTAAACAACCTATGTGGAGGAATTTTATGCATGAGCAATCACATCAATGACGTAGTAATGAATACCCTCTATAAGATGTTGGAGGAATTTTGATTAATCCAAACAGTACCAAATATAAAAAACCACAGTTAAAAAGAATCTGAAAGCGCGAATATCCCACGTGATGGGGTAGCGTCATCATGCTAAGAGTCATGTGGGCACGGAAAGCCTGCCTGGCCAAGCTAGACCCCCGTGGCAGGATGTGGCAGTGCGCGTGTTTCTGGCACCCTGGTTCAAAACCGCCCCCGTTTGGAAATCGCAATCTCTCTCATATCTTTTACACACGCATCTTGAGTTAAGTAAAGTATAGTATCTTAATGTCTTTAGCTGTGTACGGCTATGTACTTTCATTGTTTCTCATTCCGGATACGTCCATATTTTCTGGTGTAAGTAAAACCCTTACGAAATATTAGTTTTAAAAACATGAATATAAATGGTAACTGTTTCAAGGTTATAACGATATGCTACCCATGCTACGAATACTTTGTAAGCTATTTTAGAAATGCAATCAAAAAGGGGTATGTTTTATAGTATGGCTAGGAGCTTGAAAATCATCGCCACAGTCATCTTCGAGTCTTAGCCTATTTCATTACATATAATCATCTTAATTTATTTTTGTTTCTCTTTGATCCTTCTGTTTAGGCTTTTGACTAACACACGCGTCGCGTCACGTCACGTCACGTCGCGTCACGTCGCGGCACGTCACGTCACGTTGATATCTTCATGAGCGAACGAACTTGCACCCGCTGGGCCTGTTGAAATCAAAACAAATCTTTGCCGGGGGGTCCACTCTTGCAGTAATGTTCATGTCAAATCCGACCCCATTTAATGGGTTCTCTGGGTTCAAAAATCCCACTCAATCAGGCCCAGGAAACTCCACAAATTACCCTCACGGAGGCTCCCAATACCGTCTAAAAAGACATGAACATTACTGCAAGAGTGGACCCCCGGCAAAGATTTGTTTTGATTTCAGCGGGTGCAAGTTCGTTCGCTGTCGATATCAGCATGTGTGTAGCATATGCAATAGAGCAGGCCATGGAAAACACGTGTGCAACAACGTGACCAAGTAAAACAAACACAGCTGTATGGAATTTTCCATTGAAAACTCTGAGGTCGTATTCTTGAAGACGGGTCAACCTTAGGCCTGGGAGGCTCTTTGGCCATGTCAAGTGGGGTGGGCTGGGTCATGTTTATTGCGCGGTTGTGTTGTTCATTTTTTCGTGGCGTCTGCGGGTTTTTCTGCGGGGCCGGGGTGTGTCCTGGGACGGGTGTTAGCCCCTTTGCGAGAATACGGCCCGGGGTATTTTCCACAGTTTAAAAATAGCCACGCGTATCCCATGCATTCATATCGGGTCTTTTCAATGGAAGTTCCTAGTGCATGTTCATGGTATGTGCTAAGCGAAACATTGATTGGGGTGCAAACAAGGGTCATGTTGAGTTCTGGCTTGTTTTGGGTGATTGGATCGGGTTGTCAAAAAGGCAGTAAATGCAGGTGGTTGTCAAGCATTCTCAATTGGCAAAAGAAATACAAACTAAGTGGCGAAGGGAAGAAAGTTTCCGGGAAAGTTTTTATCAAATAAAAATAAAATAGGAAAATAGGAGTTGAAAACAGAGAATTGAGGGACCCAACGGTACCCAGTTCGTTGGGCGGGGTGTTATGTGGCCCACCTCGGGTGCATTCACCCAATGCCCCCCCAGCTTGATAGAGGTCAAGGTCAAATTGGATCTCAACCGTATGACTTGTTTGTAACTTTTAAGAAGATATCAACGTGACGTGACGTGACGTGACGCGACGCGACGTGACGTGACGCGACGCGTGTGTTAGTCAAAAGCCTTCTGTTTATGTTTGCATAACTATTCGATATCTCACCCAACTCATAATTATGTTTGTATTACTAATGGAAAACCGTGCATTCAAAATCATCCGCCAATGAAGGAAATATGAAATTTTGCTAGCGTGGTAACCACAAACCCACTGTTTTTCACGATATCTTCTGAAATACATCTATTCAAAACGTCAAATTTTCAGTCAAAGATGAGAAAAATGTAATAATTATATCAAAACCATAACAACAATGAGTTAAATAGGGTGGGGGGGGGGGTGGGTGGGGTGAGGCTAACCAGAGCTAAACTTGATTGTTTCTCAGAAAATTGAAATTGGCTAATATACTGGGAGACAAAAAGCTGTGATCGGTTGAAAATCCGTGCAAAAACCTGTTATCCAAAACAGATTTTTCACAGATTTTTCAAGCAGTTACAGATTTTTTTTCACAGAAAAGTGTCTCCTAGAATACAGACTCTTTCTTTACTCAGTGGCTGAAATTTAAAACTATTAAATTCTAATATTAAATATCGGAAGGGAAACACTCAAAACTTTTGTTTTGATATATTTTTATTGACATCCTTGGCTAAAGATCAATGCATTAATATCAAGACATATTAAAGCTGGAAAGATGTGGTTCCTGTCATCCCACCCGATGAGTCGTGAATTGGGAGACTACAGTTTGATCAGCTCGTAATCGGCGGGTCTTATAACATCGCGGGTTAATATCAATATATTTTATTTGGAGAATTTTTGTGTGAAAACTCTGAAGAAGTATTACAAATTATTAATTGAAGTCCTGTACTTTCCTGTCTACTTTCTTTAACGCGCAAAATATTGACCAGACAGATCAACTTTATCACACTTAACGTGGGTCTACTTTTCTTCGTAGTGATAAAAGCCTAATAATTCCCGCCGATTACAAGCTAATTAAAAAAGTATTAACATCAAAAATGAGTTTCATTGTATTGAAGGTATAGGTAATGATAATCAATGGCAGGCTTTCCAATCAAATTCAAACTTGATGGGCACTTATCATTTGGATACAGCTTGTACAAAGAAAGTAACATTGTTGAAAGTTTACACCGATACAAAGATTCCATACACTTGTTTTGTCAAAAGAAGACAATAAGACACCTTAAATATTAAATGAACATCTTAATGTTTATGTGAACTTTCGTTGCTTGATATTATTTAAAATTATTACCCGTTTTCAAAATGAATTAGTAGGTATAATAGAGTGCAAAGGTTTTATGAAGGTTTGAAAACATTTCAAAAAGGAAACATAAGTTTCCTTTAGCAGGATTTTTAAGCAAGAGATTTATTCGAGGTTTATAAACTCCTCAACAAAAGTTTGGAAAGTTTTTTCAAGCATCTAGGCCTATATCCCCGGGGGCACTCCAACTTTGGAGGTGACGCGTATGTAGGGCTGTTAAGACCCCTTTTCAGCATCGCTGTCACCCAAAGACCCCATATTTTTTTACGAACACATGTTCGCTCCGCGCTCTGTCACCCAAAGACCCCCTATTTTTCCATTTGATCTGTCACCCAAAGACCCTTACAAGTTCAATTTGAACAGCAACTTTCATTTATCACTGATTTTGTTACTTATTTTGAAAAAATAAAGAAATCTGAAGCCATTTAGAACTAGAAATTCGATTTTCGAGGTTTTTGTGGCGCTGTTTTGGTTCTCACCCAAAGATTCCATTTAAAAAAAGGTCATGTTCTCACCCAATGACCCCATATTTTTCACATTTTGCTCTCACCGAATGCCAAAAATCATGCTCTCACCCAATGACCCCATATTTTTTACATGTTGCTCTCACCGAATGCCCCTTAGTGCGAAAGCGCCAGCCCTACACCTATATCCATTTCAAATTGAAGTGCCCCCCCCGGGCCTATATCTGAAATTATTGTGTCATGTTCATATCGTGTTGCATATCAACGGATAGCTACTTTTTGTCCCTTTACAATGACATCTCAAACAGAATGTGCCAAATTGGCCATTATTCTGTGCTCAAACAACACTAGTCACTTAACCTCAATAACGGGTGGAAAAACCATACGGAGCCACAACAGCCAGGCACATCCTCCTCATGCTGCTCACCAATCTGGTCGCACGTTGCTACGTGGGATGGCATTCCATTCTTCAACCAGGGTTCGTCACAGATCATTCAATGTGGTTGCTGGTCTCACAAGTCATGCTAGTCTTAAATCGGGTTGAGGCCATTCCATTCTCTCTACTCCCATATTCTGCATGAAGTGGTTGACCACCCTAACTCTGTGGGGGCGAGCGTTGTCATCTTGGATGATTGCATTAGGTCCCATATTGATTGTGAAGTTATGGGATTGCAGCTTGCTGCACAGAATAATGGTCAATTTGGCACATTCTGATTGAGACCCCATTACATTCGCAAGACGTGTACAGGCGTGAAAAGATGATTGTTTCAAATGTGGTCTCATTGTAAAGGAGAATACACGTAGCTGTCCATCGATATGCAACACGATATGAACATGTCACAAATAATCTGAAATATAGATGCTTGAAAAAACTTTCCAAACTTTTGTTGAGGAGTTTATAATATTATACACTTTAAAAAGGAATATTTACTCTTATCACTGTTATATTTTTTCATAAACACATTGTTATCATATTCAAACAATTAGTACTGTTTAACACTCTCACATTTTATACTTCAAAAACAAATATTCACTCCAATCACTGTTATTTTTGTTATCATATTCAATCAATATAAATACCGTTTGAAAGTTTCACTTTTTATGCTTAGAAAACAAATCTTCACTCTAATCACTGTTATTTTTGTTATCATATTCAACCAATATAAATACCGTTTGAAAGTTTCACTTTTTATACTTAGAAAACAAATGTTCACTCTAATCCCTGTACACAAATATTAATATTCTCTCTAACTAATCACTGTTATTTTTCATACTCGCCTGTAAAAGTACATCGTTATCATATTCAACCAATACAGTTACTGTTTTATCATTTTCACATTTTCACATTTTATACTTTAAAACAAATATTCATTCTAATCACTTTTATTATTGTTATCAATATAATTACCGTTTAACAGGTTCACTTTTTATACTTAGAAAACAAATATTCACTCTAATCACTGTACACAACAGTCTGTCAATAGTGTGCCAAATACAGTAGGGCTGTAAATTAACGGTTATTTGTCTAACCGTTTAAACGGACTACAATCCGGTCGGTTAACCGTGTAAACGTATGTAAAAAAGTGAATTTCAATACACAATCATGAGTATTGAATTACGAATTAAATCTGTGTGTCTGTCAATAGTGTGCCAAATACACTTTAATACAGTAAACGCTTCTTGGATTTGTGCAAACTTTTAAATGAAATTTTTACTCTAATCACTCTTATTTGTTTATAAACACATAATATAAGTACATTACAATAATATTCAACAGATCAATACTGTTTAACATTTTCACATCTTATACTTCAAGAAAGAAATACTCAGTCTAATCACTGTTAATATTTCATAAACACCTGTAAGTACATTGTTATCATATTCAACCAATTATTACTGTTTAACATTCTCACATTTTATACTTCAAAAACAAATATTCACTCTAATATCACTGTTATTTTTGTTATCATATTCAACCAATATAAATACCGTTTGAAAGTTTCACTCTAATCACTGTACACAAATATTAATATTCACTCTAACTAATCACTGTTATTTTTCATACTCGCCTGTAAAAGTACATCGTTAATGTAAATTCAACCAATACAGTTACTGTTTAACATTTTCACATTTTTGTTAACATAATTATATGATTTGCGATGAAATCCGGATAACTATTAAAAAGTTAATTGTCTTCATCCGCATCTTTGCGTTTACTCACTGCTTCAGAGAGGCTAAAACCGGACCCAAGGCTATTCATTTTTTTAGTTTTTATATTAGCCCTGCACGTGAAAACAGCGATGAATGCCCGGCGATAACGATTACTTGTAGCGCTATAAATCAACGGATTTATGACAGAATTAATGGTGCTAAATCCGCGGGCTATCCATTGCAGAACACCGTATAGTTCCGTTTCAAACACGAATCCAAAATGGCCGCCACTGAGGTCTAAAATGGCGTCGTTGATACGGAATGTAAAGTATGGCAAATAACAAAGGAAAAATGCGGTACCATTGGCGATCAAAAGTTTGGCAACTTGGTTACGGGCATCCTCAACTTTATTCTCTCGTACACTCTTGTTACAAGCTCCTTCGATCTTTCTATGGTGCAGTTTATTGATTATCAAGCAGTAAACAAATGAGTTAAAAACTACTGCAGTTATATATGGAATTGTCTGCACAATGTAAGCAAAAGAATAAAAGAAGTGATGGACTGGGATACAATGCTTCAAAACTGTAGCCGCGTCTTTGTATTTTTCAGCATCTGGCCATAAAACGCACGATATTTGCAGGCGGGTAAGCTTAGGTACTATAAGTCCCGTGTAAAATATACCAAATATCCATGCAGCTATTAACAGTTTATATGTACGACCTTTTGTTATCACTACGCGATGCTGTAGGGGGTGGCAGATTGCCAAATATCTTTCAAAACTCACCAGTGCTACGATGCATAACGATGTAAAATGAGCAATGTATAAAATTGCATATAGCGTGCCACAGCCTAAACTAGAATTTACAGGTCTTGAGTTCAAATCAGGTGATATCAGATATGCAACGAAAATATCATAAACCAGTGTTCCGATAAAGAGAAGATCACACACTGCGAGATTAGCTAAGTACATATTGGTTGTGGTGCGCATTCCCGGAATTTTGGCAACAACCAAGAGAAATGCCACATTTCCTATGGTCCCAAATGTGATCACTATTGGAAAGAAAATTAAGATAACAAATTTTTCGTCATCTGAGAAAAAATATTTTGAATCAATGACGTCAGCGGTAACATTTCTCAGATCAAGCCATTTGCTGGTGTGGCCACAGGAAGAAGAAATCAGATAATCTGATGTTGGGTCGGTAACATTCTCCATGTCCAGCACAAACTTGAGTTTATTTGTTAAATATACGAGCGAGGCTTTTCATAGGTTGTAGACGTACACGCGTCTACTACGAATGCCTTCGCAAACAACACTAACACGCAAACAAAAAACACTTGACACCTTTACAGGAAAATCAACTTTCACTATGAGCTTATATAACAGAAATCATATTAAGACAGGCGATTTAAAAAAGGTTATTACGATGGTCAGAAAATGTAATTTATCTGGCATTAAAATACAATTTACCTGGCATTAAATTGTCCAAAAATAATACGTTTGGCCAGCGAGTAATATCTTTATTTTCTTCTTTTGAAAGTGTTATGTATAACGTTTTATCATATAAGCAAATAAAATCGTTGACTGATAAAGTAAAATTTAATCTGACGATTGAAAAACGATTTAACATCTTAACGGCTCATCTTAAGGGCAAAAGCGAACGAAATGTTTTCTAAAAATTGCAACATTTCTAAGAATTGTATTTCATCTGACAGTTCTCGATGAAACTAATAATAATAATAATAAATAATAATAGCTTTATTTATACACGGTAAAAACATGTTCAATACAGTATTGTTCTTCCACATGTCCGTGTGGATATTAAACATATTACTAACAAACACAAGTTAATTTAAAATATAATATATTAGTGTACATAGACTAAAAACTAAAATTAATACGATCTTTTACTAAAAGACAAAATATATATAATAAATAAAATAGTAACCCTGCATTCTTCTCCATACAGTCACACTCTCACATGCACTCCTCTCTCACCCTCTCAACACACATCCTCCATACATCTTTCACAATAAAACGTTATAATATGATTTATGTACAAGTTATATTTAAATTATTAAAATACATCATCAAAACCACTATTGCACAAAAACATACAAATGATAAATTATTCAAAAATATTATTAGGAAATAAATTATTAAAACACATCGTGATAATTTGCAGGCCCACTATTGCACAAATACAGAAATTTCATATTAATATAAAATACTATAAAAGTAGCACCTACGTTCATCTTCATACACGCACACATATTCCCACCATGAAACAACATACACTCCACTCACCCTTCATTTACATACACGCACATCCCAACTCACCAAGCATATTGTTAAACCCTTTCATCCCCTCAACACGCATCATCCATACCCGAGATCCATACATCATATACGATTTATATACAAATTAAATTTAACTTATTAAAACACATCATCAAGATCACTATTACATAAATAATACAGATATTAAACAATATAAAATATACAAAATGATAAATTATTCACAAATATTAAGAAATAAGTTGTTTAAAATGTTTCACATTGCACATGCTTCTAGCATTGTCATCAATCGAGTTCCACAGTTGAGCACCTCTATAACTAAAGCTACGCTTCTTATATTCAGTATTTGGCTTATCCATGATAAAAACATCTTTATTTCTGGTGTTATAACAAGTTTCTTTTTAACAAATCTATTGCACAGATATTTTGGTGCTTGATTGTTTACAATTTTATGCATTGTAACTGCTTCGTTTATGTATAACTTTCCTTCAAGATTTTCCAGTTTAAAACATTTAAAGCTTCTGTACTTGACTCATATCTACTTACACCTGTAATAATTTTTGCTGCTCTGTTTTGTAAGACTTGAAGTTTATTACTAAGGGTTTTGTTACATCTTCCCCAAACAACATTGCAATAGTCAAAGTGAGTGGCAACAATGCTTTTATAAAGTAGACACTGATGGTGTTTGGGGATAAAATTAGCGGCTCTCCTTAGAAAATACAAACCAGTTAAAACTTTCTTTCTCACTTGGTCAATCTGGTTGTTCCATAACAGTTTATCATCAACTTCAATGCCAAGGTGTTTACAATGATTAACCCTTTGAAGACGGGTTCCTTTTATGTTTACATTAAGATCATCATTACATAAATTTGCAAGTTTTTGTGGAGTACCAATTAACATAAAATGGGTTTTGTCAACATTAAGACTTAATTTGTTACTTGCAAGCCAGTTGTCAACATTATTTAAATCATTATTTAGTATTCTAACAATATCATTAACATCTTTTGAAGAATAATAAATTGCTGTATCGTCAGCATACATGCTCACCTTCACATTAACATATTTAGGCAGTTCATTAACATATAAAATAAATAATAATGGCCCAAGTATCGAGCCTTGTGGAATTCCACAAGAACTTCTTTGGTTATTAGACGTTGACCCATTTACACCAGTTATATGAGATCTATCACTAAGGTAACTTCTGAACCAGTTGACAACATGATCATCCATACCAAAATTTGGCAATTTATCAATTAAAATATTGTGATTCACTGTGTCGAAAGCCTTTCTTAGATCTAACATTACAAGACCAATGTACTCACCATCATCAATTGATTTTAACCAATCCTCTGTAATGTTTAATAATGCAGAAGATGTTGAAAAACCTGGCCGAAAGCCTGACTGGCTATCATGCAACATATCATTTGAGTTTAAAAAAGGGTAAATTTGGTCAAATACAGCACGCTCGATGATTTTTGATAAAATGGGAAGAATTGATATTGGCCTGTAATTACCTGGATCTGTATTATCACCACCTTTATAAACTGGGCAAATTCGGGCTTTCTTCCATCTGCATGGAAAGGTACCTGATTTAAGGGACAAATTAACAAGAAATGTCACAATAGGAGTAATTTCGATTGCTGACACCTTGAGTAACTTTGATGGAATATCATCAACACCAGTAGCTTTCTTATCGGAGAGTGTACATAGTTGATTTAAAACATAATCTTCATTAACATTATTAAATATAAAAAGCATATCATTATACAAATTATTTGTTTCATCATGATGGTTTTCAGTTTTAACAACAGGAATCTTGTCAGCTATACTTGGTCCAACATTTGCAAAATATTCATTCAATACATCAGCAACATCTTTAGAATTTGTACATTCACCATGTTCAGTTTTAATACATCTAACATCGATTTTCTTGTTTTTACCTGGTACAATATGCCTTATGTTAGCCCAAATTTCCTTAGAATCTTTAGTTTGAAGAGCATTTGTAAGATACATTCTTTTGGATTCTTTAATTAAGCAATTTACTCTATTTCTCAGCTTGCGAAAATCTTCCCAAAGGAGCAAACAATTTTCTTTGCTGGCGCGCTTCTTCATCTGGTCACGTTCGCGCATGGCTGCCAAAATATCATCAGTAAGCCAAGGGGAAGAATTTTTCTGCCGTATACGTTTCTTCTTTAACGGTGCATGCTTATTGGCAATTTCAAGAAAAACATTTTCAAAATTAGAAACAGCATCATCAATATTTGATTGATTAGTAATATTACACCAATTTGTATTAGCTATATCCAGTCTAAACTTGTTTTCATCAAAATTTTTATATTTTCTATTCACACTGTACTTATGATTTTGGCTTTTCACCTTGTTCTCTTTACCCATAATTGTATACACACAGAAGTGATCACTCATGCTTGTAAGAATTACACCACATTCACTGACATTGTTGGGACAGGAGGTATACATGTGATCAACAAGGGTTTTGCTATTTTTTGTGACTCTAGTAGGTTTAGTGATAACCTGTTTGAGATGAAAATTCTCAGCAACTTCTTTCATCTTCTTCGTATAACAATGTGGATCTGCAGCTAGAAGGTCACACTTTACATCACCAATTAATAAAACATATTTGCCTTCATATTCAACTTGCTCAAGAATGGATTCAACTTGGTAAAAAAGCTTCATCTCTGAGTTTGGTGGGCGATACCATGCAATAACAATAGTAGGTTTTGTGTTAGGTTTTTGCACTTCAGTAACATCAATCTCTAAATCACAAGGCATTAGGTCTTTACGAACCTTGTAAGTAAAACCAGAGTTACACTTCACATACATTGCTACACCCCTCCATTTCTGTTTCTATCATTTCTGACAAAATCATAACCATCAATATTATATTCCATATCAGGAATTGCACTGTCTAATTGAGTTTCATTCAAAGCAATAACATCAACTGGATTATTCTTCATAAAAATCTTGAATTCATCAATCTTACCTGGTAGACTGGCAATGTTAAAACTTGCAAAACTAAAACCATTTATAACAAAAACATCATTTGAGAATGCATCAATTGTTTTACACGAGTTAATAACTGTATGAAAACATTTTTCAACATTACATGTACAACAAGACATTTGATTTTGATTTTGATTTTTAATGCCACCTTTACACAATTCACAATTACAAACATCACCTGGAAGACCACAATTCATCATCACAATTGACGTATGGCGTTAATATCATATCGCCTGAATCCTGAGGTATTAGCGTGCTTTAGTATCTTAATGTCTTTTATTGTTTTTCTTTACTGATACTTTCATACTTCCTGGTGTAATTAAAACCGTTACGAAATCCTTACACACGTATAACACATATGGTAACTATTTCAAGGTTATAACGCCATACTACCCATGCTACGAATACTTTGTAAACTGTTTTAGAAATGCTCGGAAAGCGGTAGGTTTTATAGTATGCCTTGGAGCTTGAAAAATCAACGCATCTTCGAACCGTAGTCTATTTTATTACATCGAATTTGTCATAGGTTTGCATAACTTATAGAGAAACCGTTAATTTAGAATCATCCTTTAAGGGGGTACTACACCCCTCGATAAATTTGTGACTATTTTTGCATTTTTCTCAAAAACTAATAGCACAGTGGTAACAAAAGTTATGTATATTATAGGGGCAAGGAATCCAATTACTAGTACACAGGAATTTCAGTGACCCAAGACAAGTGGTTCGTTATTTCTGATAAGAACTAAGGTACCGTTAGGATGTACCTCATACATGTAGTACCCCCTTAAACGAAGTACTGTCGTTTTTAACGTCAATCTGTAGCCACGTTCAGTTCTGGTTTAAATTCACCATTCTGTAAAATAAAATTGTGGCCGTAACTAAGTAAATCTAAAATCGACAAGTTGGTTTAATACCAATAAGTCAGGACTACATTTGAAATTTAGGATTAGTAAACCTTTTCATTAGAGTCAAAAACATGGATAACGATGTCAAAATTCAACTGATACCAATGCGATATATTGCAATAGTCGATTTGAGAGGGCCTACGTCGACACCTTTATAATTCTAGTTTAAAAGTCTAGTAATCACATAGCGTTTGTAATGGTATATTTGGTTCAGGTAAAGCGTAGAGAACTAATGTGGCTCTTTCTTGGTTTAAAAACTCGATACTGTTTTATGAAATATCGATATTTACGCAAGTGACCGTTATGATATATATTAGACGTTGTATATTGTCAGGTAAAAGAGCTCATAAATTAATATCACGGACAGTAAGATCCACAATATGTTTCTACGTTCCAAGCGGAAACCTTCTCAGAAACATATCATCATATCACCCAAAACTAAATATGGAATTCTATGGTTTGTTGAAAAGTATAGAACTAGTAAAAGAATAAAGATAAAATATTAACACGATAGATTTTTACTTACACCACTGCAACATGTACTCTTAAATTAAATTGCATAACGTTACGCATTCACGTGTGTAAAACTAATAGTAAGTGTCTCCTAAACCACCAAATAAGCGTTTATCTGACAAATGTACAATACAGAATTATAATTTATTTACAAATGCTCGTAACATTTGTTGGACCTTGTTAGTATATTGACATTTCAAGTACATTAAAGTGTATTATACTTATTTAAGCAATAAAACACACCTAAATTGTATATTCCTTACGTTTATATTTTTTCTGACGATTTTGAACCAGAAAGCTAAGAAAGACGCTTGACTGTTTGCAGCAATTCCATTTTACATGACCGCATCTCCTAAAACATTTTACTAGTACGCCGTCACCTCACAAAGACCCACCATCTCAAAATATCGGGCAGCATACCCTCAAAAATGTACGATGTGCCCCCCCCTGATTTGTGATCCATAGGACTGTGTTTGTTGAAGTATGACAATCACAAAACACGATACATGATGCAGTCATGTCTACAGTAGAATTCATCTCGACCTTTGCAGGACTTAAACCCCATTAAAAGCTATTAAACCAAGATAACACTCATTGAAACAGCTCAACTGATTAAATCGGATCTTCTCTGGTTGTGCACATGTGTCTGTTTTACATGTGCGACATCGCAATAAAGCTGGTATTATAGCTTCAGTTGGGTAACCGATTATAAAGGAAACGGAAGGAAACAATGGTATGTGGACCTTTGTTCACGAAATGAGACAATGGCCTGCTATTTGTTAACCAGCATTCTTGAAAATGAGCAACATAATGATTGTTGACTTAACACGGTTTGGAAATAATTTCTTCATATTTTTGGTGTTATCTGTCGTTTACATATCCTTCCTAAAACACAAAAGTGCGACCCTCTCCAAACACCTAAATTAGCTACAAATTTAGGACATGTTACAAAACTATATTTTCTAGAATTTCATAGAATAGTTTAAATGTAGCTTGTACCGTTTTTTTTTTGTGGCATCCTTCAGAACGGAGCGGTCCGTTACCAATATAGCTCAATATTTTCGGTCAAATCTCCATTCAATTAACACGGGGAGTTGGCTAGCTATGAGCTAGCTATGCTTTGCCCTCATATTCTACGAAAGTGCGACCCCTTCTGAACATCTAACCTAGCTGTAATTTTAGGTCATGTTGAGAAATATATTTGCTAGAAGTTTGGAGAATAGTTTAAATATTGGCCGGTTATTTTTCACACAGTGATGTTAACTAGGCAAATCTCCATACTTATAACGTACGCTATTTGTAGAGGTCACGCGTCAATGGTAAGAGCACTGTGTATTGTGTATAGGAAAACGGACAGTAACTGCAGTATGAAAGTATTTACGGTGTCAGTATTACACAGCCGTGACGTTAGTCAGGGTCTTTTTATCTTTTCAGTTTCCGTAAGTCTATTGTTCAGATACGAAAACGCAAGGGATTAAGTAAGTTAACTTTGAAGTACCAAGCAGATGCCTATGTCAATAAAAGCGGGAGAGACAAGATTATGGAACACCGGTGTTAACACCGGTGTTTTTAATGGTCCAGCGCCCTCTCGTCTATGACATTGTTAAATGGGCAGTTGTGATCCATAGGACTGTGTTTGTTGAAGTATGACAAAATGTGCAATGCACTTGTGCAGGGCCACAGTGTCGCCCTTCCCTCGTATCAATGTCTATCTCCCTATTTTGCTTCCTCCTGCCCCCCCCCCTCATGATCAGTCTCCCCACTCCCTCCCCGGGCTCCCTCCTCTCGAGTTCTTCTCTTTCTAGTCTTTCCGTCTCTCCCTCTCCTCTCTTTCTTCCTCACCCCCTCCCACTCTCACTTGTTCAGTCTCAAGTATCTCCCTCCCTTCCTCCCCCTCCCTTGCTAAATTTATCAGTATGATCCATGACTGAAAATAAGCTCTGCAAAAATAAACATTTAAATTAAACCCGAGTCTTGCATATAGGCCCAACCAATTATCAGATTAGCTTGCCATTGTTACGAATGAAACAATGCAATTCTTTTGTATTGCATTTCAATATAAAACACGATTACCAAATCACCACTTGTACGCGCCTCATTGGGAGATATTTGGCTATTTCAGACGCTCGTTTCATCGCCAATATGAAAGACTTTTGCTTATAACTTGGCAACATGGTTAGTATATATTTCAATGCGATTCTATTTTTACGAGCTACTTACGCCTAGGCGTAAGTGCATATACACCAAACACAAGTCAATTGAAGCCGTACAATTTACCGCGAATTTAGGACCGTAAAATTTATACTCTTCTTTTGTCTAGATTAGCACCCAACCTCTCATCTCAAGGTTTTATGTTAAAAATTAACATAACTTACCAAAACGAAAACTGAAATTCACGAGCTTCAAATTATTAGTAACGAACAAAAGGCTAGAATAAAAGATAGGTCACACCTGGGAGGCTACCACTTCAGAATCACAATGACTTACAAAAACGGATACGGATACGGAAACAGAAACTGAAAAGATAAAACGACGGTCAGTGTCTTTTTACGTACAGGTTAAAAAACGCGACACATAAAGAGCTTGGTGCGCTCGGCAAGTACAAATCGCGCAGCAGTTGGCGCACCAAAGAATCATTTACACATGCATTGCACTGAAATAATTATTTTCATACGCAAGGTCTATTTACTTCTGAATTGGCGGACTATAGTAAAAGGATGAAGATAAAAATATTGATCATGATAAGATTTTCACTTCACCCACCGTAACCAATCGACACGCTGAAGGCTACATGCTCTTTTTGGTTGAAATTTTTGGCGGGAAATAATCCCGCCAAAACATTAAAGTAATCTTTTCCCACAACTAAATATCATATTCAGGAAATTAATGATGCATCTGGTAGCTTAGATCATAACTTTCATTATACTTAGTTGCAATTATCCCAGAAAATTCTTGATTTGATTTTACAGAGTCTTGAATTGTCGATGTTTTTGATCAAAAACATCACTCGGTGTATTTTGAAACTCGAGGCATTAACTCTTCTCAAATTAGCCCCAAATCATAATTTATTATATGCACGTGTAGCAAACACAAATGGGAATAATTGGACGTTGTTTGCGGAGCCTACATTTCTTTTTGGATTTCCAATTTAAATTCATTGATATGTGATATTTTGAATAAATAAAGAGTACGCTTTAACCTTTCTGCAACACTTCCCGGTATCATTAAGCATCTGCTGATAACCAACATTTTAGCTGAAAACAGTCCCTTCCTATCATTTTTGAACAAAATATGGTTCAAAAGTTCGTACACTACGCGTATATAATGGCAGAGAATAATGGTAATGAAGAGAACTGTTTACGGTGGGGTATCTATTGTAAGCTATTAGGGTAGGCCTATAGTATATCTTCCCGCAAGTGACAAGATGTGTCAAGCAGGTGCATACATAAGGGCGGTATATTCAAACGGTATTGTCTGGATCATTGAGTATCGATTGCGCGCGTATACAGTAACACGGATATGTGTGGTCCGCCCCAGGTTTTGACATGAATTACAAATGACGTCGTGACATAGTGCAGTTTCGTCCACGGTAAATTCAACGTGACCTTTCCAGCCATAAACCCGCTTTAGTGAAATTAAACCGAGATATGCAGTACTAAACCATTATAGTAATCGATTGTCCAATGCAAATTTTTTACCACATGATAATATTAATCCAATGAGCGCTCGAATTGTCCGTTATGGTCGACTAATCTTTGTAGCGTTGGGATGTTGATGACGCCCACTTGCTCACAACCCTTGACGAAATTTGGATGGTGTTTAATTTTACTAATGGAAAAGAGAGAAAGAAAACCGGCAGGTTACTACAAAAACCTAATAAAATCATCTATAGATATTAGAAAGCAGCGTATAAAGGAAAGAACTTGGAGCAAGGAAGATGTATTCGATGTGAAATTTATTTCATATAATATTTTTGCGTTTTGCAAAAAATAAATTTGAGCTTGCAACCTCAATATTCCGTGAGTGGCAATGGCTCTACCGTTGTTTATCACACACTACGAAAGTTACTGTATATCAGCTACGATCGTTGGAATACGGACTATTCTAAAGAAAGAAAGAAATAGGGGTGTTGCTTGTAATTTTAATTTAAAAAACCCACTGCACTACAAGCAGGTTGAACTCATCACCTGTGGATGTCTGCAATCGTAGATTGAACACAATAGAGGCCCTGCATTCTTTTATCGATTGGCTCCAAACAAAGGATTTGGACCGGTGTCCTTCACCGTAGTTATGGCGGAGTACAGTCCATTCAATCAAATGTTGTCATCAACCTATTTGATCGTAGTGCAGGGTTATGTGTGTGAGACGAACTGTCACGGTAGATTGCAATCATGCTTTTGTTGAATGCATTTGAGTAGTCCGCCATATTTACGGGATGATACGTCACATGCAAGGCCTCTATAGACGAATCCAACGAGCCAAGTCATGGTCAGGATTTGGTCGGCCATCATTGGGTAGCCGCTAGCACCAACCTGGTGTTTTGAGCGCCCTATTGTGCAAATAAAAGCCGCCTAACACCTAGAGAAGATGCAAGGACGAGGAGGGTTAATATAATACTAGTAATACAATAGAGATAATTCCGCAGGTAATCCCGTCAAATCTATTTATACTTAGTCCTTTTATTCGCCAGTACATCCATTTGTAGCGTTTGATATGGTGTAGTTAATCCGATTATTATGTCACTTCAACAGCGAATAGACCGTGTAGAAGCTGTGTGTTTTGCCGAAGGGAACTCTAGGGCCTATTGTGTTGTAAACTTTAATCATTCTTTTGTCTACCTGTGTTTTCGCGGAAGATGTAAAACGGGTGATGGAATGCAGTTTAAAATTTCCGCCAAGGCCGAATCATTTCACATTTTGGGTGCATTGTAGCTGACGGCTACCCAACTAAAGGCTGCTAGTCAGGTGTAGGAATGCGTGGATTTGGATTCGTCTATAGCAATGCTTGTGGCATCGTGTGTTGGTCCTTGGTAGCATGTTTTGTTTGTAAGCACTTCAAATAGTAGAAGCTTTTGTGATGGAGCTTATCATTTCCCTGGAAGTGGAATGAATCCTTCTTTTTAATCTTTTAGAGTACATTATGGTTATGGTGGTTTGGGAACGTTTATGGAGTATTAATGGGACAGATTAATTGAGTAGGGAAATGTATACCGATCAATATGGTTTTTATTTGAAGCTAATCAGTCAAACGGTTTTTATGATACACATATTTGAATTTTCTTTGCATTGTACTGTTTTGTTTATCAATAATCAATGTATTATATTGAATTAACTTTTATGACTTGAAAAACAGTGCTCATTAATATGTATTTTTGTGCAAAATGTTGCTTTTATTTCACAGAATATTGTTCACAGAACACGTTACATTGTTACGGTGTCTATAACAGCTTAAACTCAGTACAATCGTGATTCCGTATCATTTGACGTCCTGTTTTATCATATAACCAAAGAAAATGGCTGTCTGAAAAAGTTTAATCTGACATTGGGTGTTAAACGATCTTATCAGGCTTACTGGAATAGTTTTAATTTTCAATTATATTGCAGAGGTTTATAACATTATTAAGAACAAGCAGGTTAAATAAGACTGGGAAGAATCTCTGAACATTATGTATTATGGTATGTGAAAAAAAAAAAAGTCTTACTTCTTCTTCTTTTCACATTTTTTTCTGCAATTTTTTTTTCTCGTATCAGACATTCTGCAACGCACTCGTAGGCGTTCATTAACTCATAATATGACCAAAACAAGGTGTTAGTTAATTGTTCCATTTTTTAAACCCCATTCTTTACCGATTCAAGAGGTAGCTGCACGCTCATTAATCTGTGATATGAATTTAAGGTTGGATATTGGCCGGTAATTGTTCAAGTCCTCAGCGTCAGCGCCAGATATCTTAATTAGCGGTGTGACACGTGAGGAAGAAGGGCAAACGCCCGAAAGAAGCGAAAGGTTATCTATGCGAGTGGTGATTTGCAAGAGTGATTGCATAATGACTTTACGTACCGTCTCAGGTGTAATACCAGTGTGCATGTGGTCGCAGAGACACACACTTGGACAACAGAGGACCATGCTAATCACTGAATAGCACACTGTCAAATTGAACAGTAAGCAGTGGACTTCGGGTATATATGTGACACGATCTGGTCCATGGGGGCCAAAGGAGGCATTTTTGAAAATTGAGTTACTATAATTATTACATTATACTTGCAATAGGCTATCATTTACTGAAAACACCAAAGGCCTAGCATACTTGGTTCTAAAGTTATGAAGTTTTTTTATGTCTATTTTCTTATGTATTTCATTGTTTTTTACTCCATATGTTTACCTTTATCTCAGTTTCAAATTTGCCGCCTTTGGCCCCCATGGACCAGATCGTGTCACATATATAAATGCGCATTTATAAATGCACACGTGACATCTACAAGTCGCCATACCGTGTTCAACGATGTAAGGTACCCGGATGTGCACAAATTCCACACGCAAAAGTATAGGCGAAAATGACAGGTTACAAGGAAAATTGGTTTTGCAAAATAGTGGCATTGATTGCAAAGGGCAAAATAATTTGACCCGAAACTTAAACTCTTTATTTGGATTTTCCATCACGGAAAAAACACATTTATGACGGAAAAGCTAGATATAGCTGATTTAAAAAGTTATATTTCATTATTTCCGTACTAAATGGGCGTGGCAATTGGCCATATTGATGAAGAAATGTGATTCTTACTGGCATAACGTCAGAACTGGGTAGCTGCCGATGATGTTATTTGATATTGTTTGCACGTAGGGGACTTAGGGGGCTGTCATTTTCTTCGGAAGGAAGGGGTCATGGATTTATTTATTTGGGAGTCAAGATAAGTATCCCCCGTAGCGCCGCCAATGAACATAACTCTGACCCTAATTTTAACTCTAATTATAACGTAAATTGAGGAAACTATAACTTTAGCCCTTTTCGGTATAATGACCCTCTCAAACTAATAGGCTAGATGTCCCCGCCCAAATAATATTTATAAAATTATAAGTAAGGCGAGAAAGAGAGAAACCCTGTTCTATGGGCGAACGGACCTTTCAAGTAGGGTCGGTCGGTCGGTTGGTAAATAAATCTGTAAATAAATTTCAATTTGAGAAAATACAAAAAAAAATTGTCCTGAAATTTCCGAAATTTGGGGTCGGCATTCATTTGTACAGGAATAAATAAATAAATAAATAAATAAATAAATGCATAAATAAATAAATAAATAAATAAATAAATAAATAAATAAATAAATAAATAAATAAATAAATAAATAAATACATAAATAAATAAATAAATAAATAAATAAATAAAAATAAATAAATAAACATTAGTTATGTTTGTACATGGGGGTGCTGTGCAATAATCATGATCCTTTGATATCCATGATTTATCCTTGCAAATTTATAGCATCGAACCTCCAGCCAATGTTCCTTGCCAGTGCTAGCCACGAAACAAGGTCACAACTGTAGCCACTCCTTCAATGGTCGCCATTTCAGTGATTGACAGTGATGTGTAGCGGACCTCTTCGTTGATGGTTGTTCGGGCGAAGCGCAGTACGCGATGCAAGGCAGCGCTGTACGCTACGCGCAAGAAGTGAAAAGACACCAGCAGATAAAATATCAACAATGTATTATGCAACTATGATCTACAGGGTATTGTCACATGATAAAATATGGTAGCGTGAAATATCATGACATCATACATATAAATCAACAGTTAAGGCAACCTCGTAAAAATATGGTAGCATAAAATATGGCATCACACAATAAAATCACAGTTAGGGCAATCTCATAAAATACGGTAGCAATGGAGTGTAACCTTAAGACAAACACTTTGCACAGCAATTGAGCGCAACCTTAAAATAACCTGTTACACAGCAATTGAGCGCAACCTTAAAACAACCCGTTACACAGCAATTGAGCGCAACCTTGAAACAAACCCGTTACACAGCAATTGAGCGCAACCTTAAAACAACCCGTTACACAAATACAGTTATTATGGTTACCTCATTATAAACACACAATATAACACAGTATATCTCAATATCAACACAATAATAATAAGCGTCACCTTAATGCAACGGTTCAGCACTTAGCAAATGTGAAATGTGTACCCGAAACATGTCCTGGTAATCAGAATAGAAATGCGTACTCGAACGCGCACATTAATTATGGCAAGTGGTATTTTGGGGTGACAATTTTGTTGTGTAGGCCTACCTTTTATGGCAAATTTGGTTGGCGTCTCCTTAAGCGACTCGACACCTGCTATACATGAACGTAACCTTAAACACACTAAGTTACTACATGAACTAGCACTTTAACCCTCACTTCTTATGTCAGGTACAACAATAACATCAATAATACCCTTTAATACCCATGTGCACTACTCATGATCTTCAGGTACCACACATATACAATGTAGCAATTAGTACATGCAAGGTGCTGTATCAGTCTGGCGCCTTTTTATGAATAAGTTCAGCTCAGTGCGATCATGATTATGTATAATATGGACGCCTTTCATGAATAAGTTCAGTGTAATCATGATTCTGACTTAGGTAAACGCTTGACGTCTTTCATGAATAAGTTCAGTGTAATCATGATTCTGGCTTATGTATACGCTTGACAGCTTTCATGAATAAGTTCAGTGCATGCAATCATGATTACGTACAACATTGACGTCTTTCATGAATAGGTTCAGTGCAATCATGATTCCGGCTTATTTACAGGCTTGTAGCACATTATTTACCACAGCTCAGTACATGTGTCAACACAGAGAGGCAGAGTTGATGTTATTGATTTAATGCTCCCTTGCTTGACGTTGTGTTATTTAAGCTGTTGGCCGATATAAAAGATGGCAATCAACCTGTTTCATATTCATAAGAATGAGTACATGATTTCCCATGTGTATGAGTTCTAAATCATAACAAGTTCAATGTAATTGCACCATGAATATTTTTAAGCACTGTTTCTGTTTACAAATATCAACACTCTTATTTCTGGATATTTCTACCCTCTTACGACACTGACATGACCGTAGGTTCCAGGAGGCACTTCACTGGGGTCTCCATAACAATTGTATATAAGTTTTACTCTGGCAGATATAGTTTCGGCGGAAAATCAGGCCATTTTCTGGTGTCCAAAACAATCAAAACACGCATTTTCGAAGATCGGGGGCACACGCTCTCTCTACGGAAAACCATGCGAAATATCGCAATCGGCCGCCTGTCTCCCATTTCAATCTTGTCATGTGAGGGCAGTAGATCGTTTTTACGGTGCCGTAGCACAAATCCAATTTTGCTACACCACTCCCCTCCTCCTGAAGCGCTGTCCCAGTGCTTTAAATAAAACATAGTTATGGTTAAACATCAAAATCATACAAAAGAGAATACAACAATAGAAATATATAAATATGTAGATACATATAATGCATGAAACATACGCTGACAATGTGTCTCACGCGTAACTACGCAGCCATGCAGCAGCGATACCGCGCTCCACCCGGACACACCTGTAAATTTAGCAGATAACTGATGAATCAGCGTAGAACTGCCATCCAAGCTGACGGTGCATCCGGCTTGGTGTATCCTTGCAAGTTCCAGCAGTCACCATCCTTGGCCATACATACGGCATGAGCTACTGAAGCACCGACCCGGAAAGGCACCAACCTACAAATGGATAAATCCATCGATCCAATCGGTGTAATAGCTCAGCTCGAGGCTGGTGTAGTCATCTGTAGTTAAACTTCAATAAACAAAGTTGCAACAACAGGGTAAACGGTTATCTTGATTCTTTATAAATGTTTGGGTTGATCAAGATAAATGTTGCAACACATAATTCCAACAGCACAGCATAATATGGTTTGGTCAATCAACCGGTGTAGTATATAAGATGAGCTTTGCTTTTTGTTTGATTTTCCCGTGATGGCAGTTAAAGGTTCCACATGTTGCTGCAATTCCTCCATACTTCTGTCATTTACAAATACAGGGAGTCTGGTGTAATGTATTCAAATTTCATACTAGAAATCTTATCTCCAACTTCCAACAACAAGTTTCACTCCTACTCGCTGGCCAACTTGTTACATCCATCACATGTCTTCCACATGTATGACAATTCTACTCCATCAAATACAATGATTACATGTACATCTCCATCATGTAATCTGGCTCTCTTCTTTCTACGGTAACTCACACTGTATTGCAACATGAACAGTGTAATAAGTCCTGAGTTTACTGCATGTGATACCATTCATTGGCTATAGTTGCTGAGTGCTGGCTGTTGACTTCTTACTTTACATATTTACAATGTACACAAAAGTGGGTGCACATGATGCATAATTTGTGATTGGTCCATGATAACTGCAATTTTGGCTTGACTTCAACAGTTTACAATATACTTCCAGCTGTTCTACCAGTTCCTTTGAAGCATGATGCACACTCATTCTAAACATGAGACAACGGAGTCATACTTCTGTTCCATACTGGTTTCTTCATTTACATGTACACAGACTGGATTGGCACTGTGAGTGTCGTGTACATGTAATTTATAGAATACATGTAATTTACACATTTTATGTTATGTCTGACAGTTCTGGGGTCAATTCTCCTCCTTCCTTGAAATAATTAATGCCTGCTAGAGTCCTGCTTCATATATAGTTTCTGCTCTTACACACACTTTGTCCACTTCCAGGTGGTGTTTCCATAGTTTCACTCTCGGTGACCTTCCCCACACAACTCAGCAGCTGCCTCACCCTTTTCCACACACCTCTCCTTTTAGCAGCCTACTTAGCAACATCCTGTACCCTTGTACTCCTTCCACACGTTTCACCATTTCCATTCACCTCCACCACCACATCACCATGTCCCAACAATTTGTTCTTCAATTCCTCTTCAGCATATTTACTCAGCATCAATATTAAGGTAGGGTCTTGCCCCACATTCTGCTTGGCATCATGTATGTTAATTGTCACATTCCTGTTTATTTACCTGTATCGTACAGGTTTTGCATGAGTTCTAACAGGATTACGGCGAAGTGTAGGATCAACAACACCGGTTCCACCTGTAGTCTCTGTGGCAGGTTTATCAAGTTGCTTAACTTTTGGGAGTTCCTTCTTCTGACCACTTAGATTGTCTTTCTTCTGTGGAGTGTCAGCTCCTTTCCCAGGTCCAACAGTATGATTTTTAGCTACTTTCTCTGGCTCACTGTATTTCTTCTCTCCTAAATTCACATCCTGTTTCTTTGGATGGACCTCAGGTTCCGGTTGTATACCAGAGGGGTCGTCTTCAGGCTGCGCTTTCTGCTTCCCAAGGGCACCTTGGCTAATATCATCTATTTCTGGTTTCTTGGTCTTGGTACACTGTTGACTTGGAGCAATGTCCTTTGAACTCCACTGTGTGGCAGCATCTGTTGAACTTCCTACTGGGTCAGCCAAGTCTTGGTGAGTCTTCCAAGTCTTGAGGGGAGGTCCCTCGTAAGGCTTGAGACGATCCGAATGGACTATCTTCTTCTTGCTTCTTGGGCTCATTTGGATCTTTATCACCACATCAGAGAGTTTCTCTACGATCATATATGGCCCTACCCAAGGTAGAGTAAGTTTCTTAGAAATTCCAGGCTTCCTCTGTGGGTTATGCAGCCACACAAACTTCTTCTCCTGGAAATTCCTATCCTGAGCATTGCGATCATAGTTCCTTTTCTGCCGCCGGGTATTTATCTTCAAAGCATGTCGTACTCGTTCATGCGCTTCACGGAGTGTATCCCTTAACTCTTCAGCATAGTCTGATGTAAAACTGGATTCATTTGGCGGGCCTTCCATTGTGAGATCCAATGGATACCTCACCTCCCGTCCCAGCATCATCATGTTTGGTGTCTCAGTGGTAGTGTCATGAACACTAGCACGGTACGCAAACCCAAAGTATGGAAGGTAACTGTCCCAGTCTTTCTGTTGCTGGTATGGCTGTATCATGACGGCAATGGCGTTGATTAGTGTTCTGTTAAAGCGTTCAATCATGCCATCTGATTGTGGGTGATATGAAGTAGTACGGGTTTTAGCTATTCCCAGAAGCTTGCACATCTCAGTAAAGACACTGGATTCAAAGTTACGGCCTTGGTCCGAATGTAGCTCTTTCGGCACACCGAAGCGACATACAAATTCTTCTACAATCTTCTTAGCCACTGTGTCTGCACATTGATCTGGTATACCATAGGCTTCTGTCCATTTTGTATAGTAGTCTCCAATAACTAAAATGTAGACATTTCCATCATGGGTCTCCGGTAGAGGGCCCAGAATGTCTACTGCAACCCGCTCTAGAGGTCCTCCAATCTGGTACTGATGTAGTTTTGCTTTTGGTTTCTTTGATGGGCTTTTTCTCTTGGCACATAGATCACATTGTCTAATGAAGGATCTGATGTCAGCACGATATCCAACCCAGTAGAATTTCTCTTTTACTTTCTTGGTTGTTTTGGTCACTCCCATATGCCCTGCTGTTTTCTCGCTGTGCAGTTCTAGTAGGACTGCTTTTCTAAGGCTCTGTGGTAATACTGTCAGGTAATGAGCACCTCTGTTCTCCTCACTCTCCCAACGTCTGACTAGTACACCTTCCTTTATCTCCAGCAAATTCCACTGTGCCCATAAAGTCTTAAGTGCTGGTGACTGATCAGCTATATCCTTCCATTCTGGTCTTGGGCTATTCTGTTCTTTCAACTTCAGAATTTGTGCCATTGTACTGTCCTTTAACTGTTCTTCTCTGATCTTCGCCATTGTCACTTCTTTCTCTACTGTCACTACTTGTATCTTCCTTTCAGAGATCTTCTTGCCTTCTTTTCTTTGTGTGACTTTCTCCTCCTGCTGAGCACTTGAGTATTGTCCACTTTGGTTAACTTTCTCTTCACAGGGTCCAGGCTCTTTAGTCTCACTTGTCTGGAGTTCTTTCTTTTGAGCCTTTACTGGTTTAGGTGCAGAAATATTACTGCACTTCACATGTTCTTGCTTGCACTGTTTACAAGACTGTCTAGATAGACTATCTGCATTACCATGTATCCTCCCTGGTCGATGGACTATTTTATAGTTGAATTCCTGTAGGATCTCGATCCAACGTGCCAACTGCCCTGTAGGATCCTTGAAGTTAGTTAACCATACCAAGGACCCATGGTCTGTCCTTATGGTAAACTTTCTCCCATACAAATACTGCCTGAAGTGTTTCACAAAGGTGATCACAGCGCATAACTCTTATCTGGTAACACAGTAGTTCACCTGTTGTTTACTCAATGTCTTGCTTGCGTAGGCAAGGACCCTAGGCATTCCATCTTGTATTTGAGAGAGTACTGCTCCCATAGCCTGGTCACTTGCATCAGTGTCTAGTGTATAATCTCCATCCGGTAATGGAAATGCTAGGATTGGTGCCTCTGTTAATCTTTTCTTCAACTCAGAGAAAGCAGCTTCTGTATCAGCTGACCACTCAAATCTGGCGTTCTTGCTGGTGAGGAAATGGAGTGGCTTTGCAATTTTTGCAAAACCCTCTACGTAGCGCCGGTAGTAGGATGCCAGGCCCAGAAAACTTCTGACCTCTTTCACACAACTTGGAGTTGGCCAGTCCCTCACGGCTGCAATCTTCTCTGGGTCAGTGGAGACACCCTTTTCAGACACAATGTGCCCCAGATATGCCACAGATTTCTTGAACAGGTGGCACTTTTTAGGCTTTAGCTTTAGCCCTGCCTGTCGCAATCTCTGGAATACACACTGTAGTCTAGATAATTCCTCTTCCACGGACTTCCCAAACACAATCACGTCGTCAAGGTATATAAGGAGAGTCTCCCAGTTCAAGCCTTGCAAGACCTTTTCCATGAGTCTTTCGAAGGTTGCGGGTGCGTTGCATAACCCGAACGGCATGACATTCCATTCATATAAACCACCTCGCACTACAAAGGCTGCCTTCTGTTTTGCTTCCTCCGTCATTCCAACTTGCCAATACCCTGAAGCAAGATCCAGGGTTGAAAACCAGGAGGCACCTCCAAGGGCGTCCAATGTATCACTAATTCGAGGAAGAGGGTACGCATCCTTCAAGGTCACTCCATTTACTTTGCGATAATCCACACAAAATCTTCGGCCTCCGTCCTTCTTATTCACCAACACTACTGGAGAAGCCCAGGGACTATTGGAAGGTCTTACTCTCCCTTGCTCTTCCATGGCTTTGACATGGGTATTAATCTCTTCTTGCTGACAAGCAGGTACTCTTCTAGCTCTCTGGCGAATAGGTGCTGCATTTACATCAGTCTTAATGTCATGTTTGACTATATTTGTCATCCCTATATCATGATCACCTGCTGAAAATACATCCTGGTAATCAATCAACAAGGTAGCAACTTTATCTGCATCTTCCGCTTTCAGGAGTTCTGTACTGCGGTGTAATAAGTCTTGTAAGTGTTCTGGAATCTTTGTGGGCATCATTTCAGCTTCTTTATGTGTGGACTTTTCTTCAATTTCATCTTCTTCTAGTGGAACCATGTATCCAATGGCTGTTCCTCTTTTGATCTTCCGTGCATTTCTTCCGACATTCAGCACTCTAATAGGTAAGACAGATTCTTTAGCCTCCACAATACTTCGTGCTATCACTAATGCTTGACTTGACTTGTCTACAGGTTCTATCAACGCTGTTCCTTGTGCATTCTCTCTATCCCTAGTCTTTCCTACCATTCCACTAATAATCATTTCATGACCAGGTGGTATTGTGATACTTCTTCGGACGGTAATTCTTGCGCAAAAGTTCCTTTCTCCTACTACTTGACACTGTATCACTTCACCTCTAATTGTCAACTTGAATTTATCGAAGTCCATCGTTGCTTTTGCCGCTGTTAAGAAGTCCCATCCCAAGATCGCATCGGCTTCGATATCTGCTACCACCACCTCTACATTCTCCACACATCTCCCCACTTGCACATCCATCCTTGCCATTCCTAATGTTCTCAGACTAGAACCATCTGCTTGAGTTACTTCTACATCATTTTGCAGCTTTGGCCGTTGCTGTCCAGACATGTTATAATAAGTGTTCAGTGACAATACTGTGTCTTTAGAACCGGTATCCACCAGAAAGTGGACCTTGCGTCCACGTAATGTTCCATTGACATATAGTCCCACCCCCCCATCAGTCAATGTGACTACTCTTTTCGACCCTCTTGTGGCCTTGGACCCTCCTGCGGCCTCCCCCTGGGTCGCGGGGTTGGCCCGTTTCTGTTTTCCGAAGGACACACGCTTCGGCGATGGCCCTTACCGCCACACTTGAAACAGATGATTGCTTCTTTACACTCTTTTTGAATATGGCCTGTCTCTCCGCAGCCGTAGCAGGTGATGGCACGGACTTTCCTTTTCCCCACTGGATCATCCTCCAAGAGAAGAAAGCACTCCCCCTGCAGGGCAGCATGGACAGACTCCTCCAGCGTTTCGGGCCGTGCCCGGAAAACTGCCTCTCTTAGTGGACGGTCCCCAGACAGGGCGTCATAAAAGTGCATCTTTGCTAGTCTCTCTACTTCTTTCTTCGCTGACTCCGGATATGCTTTGTGGGCTAGTTCTCTAATAATCCGGCCCAGCTCCTGAAGAGTTTCTCCCTCTTTTCTCTTCCGGTTCTTTAGCTCCAACAGGTAGCCTTCACTCAACTTTCCGGTTCCGTATGCCTGTTCCAAAGCATCAAGCAGTTCCTGGAGGGTGGCCTCCCCAGGTTTCTCAAATGCCATCATTACACGTACGGCGCCCTTGCGCAAGGATGCGGCTAGCGCATCCTTCGCTTCCTGATCCGTCCACTTATTTGCTACCTTGCACATTTCAAAGTGTAGCTTGTACGTCTCCCAATCTTGGGGTTGCCCCTCAAACTTTTCCGGAACAATGTCCTTTCGCTTTGGCTTTAATGTTGAGTGGGGCATCGTCATAGACCCTACATTGCTCAGGTCAAGGTCTTTCGCAAATAGTATTTCCGGGTCCGATTTGTCACAAACGTACTGTGCCTTTTCCTTCGGGGCGATGGCCTGTTTCATCTTTCGTTCTTCCTCCAATTCCTTGTATGCTTCTCTTAACTGCCCTTTCAGTGCTTCTTTTTCTTCCATCACCGCATTCACTACCATCATCAATTCCTCCCTTTCTTTCACTCCTTCTTCCAGTCTCCTTTTGAACTCCGTCACTATCACCTTCTTCTCCTCCATCAAGTCATTCGCCAGCTGCTCCCATTCCCTCCCAGATGTCGTCACTTCGTCTACTTCCACCCGCAAATCGGCTAACTCCATTTCTAAATTGGTTAACTCCATTCTTAATGTTTATTAAATTACGACTAGTCACTGGTGTGTCAACAATATACAATGTAAGTTCTACCACGTGTCTCAACAATACATCCCACCGCTGCCACCAAAATGTAGCGGACCTCTTCGTTGATGGTTGTTCGGGCGAAGCGCAGTACGCGATGCAAGGCAGCGCTGTACGCTACGCGCAAGAAGTGAAAAGACACCAGCAGATAAAATATCAACAATGTATTATGCAACTATGATCTACAGGGTATTGTCACATGATAAAAATATGGTAGCGTGAAATATCATGACATCATACATATAAATCAACAGTTAAGGCAACCTCGTAAAAATATGGTAGCATAAAATATGGCATCACACAATAAAATCACAGTTAGGGCAATCTCATAAAATACGGTAGCAATGGAGTGTAACCTTAAGACAAACACTTTGCACAGCAATTGAGCGCAACCTTAAAATAACCTGTTACACAGCAATTGAGCGCAACCTTAAAACAACCCGTTACACAGCAATTGAGCGCAACCTTGAAACAAACCTGTTACACAGCAATTGAGCGCAACCTTAAAACAACCCGTTACACAAATACAGTTATTATGGTTACCTCATTATAAACACACAATATAACACAGTATATCTCAATATCAACACAATAATAATAAGCGTCACCTTAATGCAACGGTTCAGCACTTAGCAAATGTGAAATGTGTACCCGAAACATGTCCTGGTAATCAGAATAGAAATGCGTACTCGAACGCGCACATTAATTATGGCAAGTGGTATTTTGGGGTGACAATTTTGTTGTGTAGGCCTACCTTTTATGGCAAATTTGGTTGGCGTCTCCTTAAGCGACTCGACACCTGCTATACATGAACGTAACCTTAAACACACTAAGTTACTACATGAACTAGCACTTTAACCCTCACTTCTTATGTCAGGTACAACAATAACATCAATAATACCCTTTAATACCCATGTGCACTACTCATGATCTTCAGGTACCACACATATACAATGTAGCAATTAGTACATGCAAGGTGCTGTATCAGTCTGGCGCCTTTTTATGAATAAGTTCAGCTCAGTGCGATCATGATTATGTATAATATGGACGCCTTTCATGAATAAGTTCAGTGTAATCATGATTCTGACTTAGGTAAACGCTTGACGTCTTTCATGAATAAGTTCAGTGTAATCATGATTCTGGCTTATGTATACGCTTGACAGCTTTCATGAATAAGTTCAGTGCATGCAATCATGATTACGTACAACATTGACGTCTTTCATGAATAGGTTCAGTGCAATCATGATTCCGGCTTATTTACAGGCTTGTAGCACATTATTTACCACAGCTCAGTACATGTGTCAACACAGAGAGCAGAGTTGATGTTATTGATTTAATGCTCCCTTGCTTGACGTTGTGTTATTTAAGCTGTTGGCCGATATAAAAGATGGCAATCAACCTGTTTCATATTCATAAGAATGAGTACATGATTTCCCATGTGTATGAGTTCTAAATCATAACAAGTTCAATGTAATTGCACCATGAATATTTTTAAGCACTGTTTCTGTTTACAAATATCAACACTCTTATTTCTGGATATTTCTACCCTCTTACGACACTGACATGACCGTAGGTTCCAGGAGGCACTTCACTGGGGTCTCCATAACAATTGTATATAAGTTTTACTCTGGCAGATATAGTTTCGGCGGAAAATCAGGCCATTTTCTGGTGTCCAAAACAATCAAAACACGCATTTTCGAAGATCGGGGGCACACGCTCTCTCTACGGAAAACCATGCGAAATATCGCAATCGGCCGCCTGTCTCCCATTTCAATCTTGTCATGTGAGGGCAGTAGATCGTTTTTACGGTGCCGTAGCACAAATCCAATTTTGCTACAGATGTAATGCAAATATGGCGCTGGCCATCTGGTCACGTGCGCATTTATAAAAGCGCATTATATATACAATTACAACCGAAGTCTACTGGTAAGCAATTCAATATCATCCGATTGATCAGCATCTATAAGATGACATAGGATGACAATATATAAAGTAAGAATAAAACAGGACCTAACATTGACATCTGTTTGACCCTACACGTGATTGGTGACGTGTTGGAGTAATTTTGATTAACCGTAACAAAAATATCAAAGTACCTCAATACAACAAGCATCTGCAGAACAAAACCATAATGCTTAATACTGTATTTTTTTTCTCCAAATCTTGGTGTTATAATAATGCGTGAAATTTAGTCTTCTAGTGTAAGATTTTTGATTTTTTTCTGTTCCACTACTTGGATTTTTTGGGACTTTTGATATATTTTTGTGTGAGCTTTTGGGAGATGGAAGCATGCAAAATGGATTCTGTTGCAATTAGTGGCTGGTAATTTTTTTAACTTGATTAACAAAATCTTTCTTTCTTTCTATTTCTAAAAGTTTAAACTGACTTTCAGCACAAAAATTCAACTAACCTTGAATTTTCGATGTGTGACACACATCCTCATTGGCGACGTTTACTCGAATGAGGGCGTTGTATAATGCACCAGTTTGTATATCGACCAGACCGGTAGACAACTTGGAGATAGACTGAAGGAGCATAAGTCAACCGCCCCCAGCCGCAAACCTTCTGCTCTCGCAGACCATAAAACAGACTCTCGCCGCAACATTGACTGGGAATCCACAAAGGTATTAGCCAAGGATGATAGAGAGTACCCCCGTTTAGTGCGGGTGGCCATCTAGATCAAGAAGAAATCACCAGAACTAAATCGCGATCAAGGACTGGAATTGCCAACTTTATACAAGGCCCTCATTCGACCAAAAGTCGCCAATGGTCAACAAAAGGGCAAGTCAATTACAACATCTTAGGACTTCTTCTGATGAGGATGTGTGTCACACATCTAAAATTCAGGGTTAGTTGAATTTTTGTGCTGAAAGTCAGTTTAAACTTTTAGAAATTGTTGATCACCAGCACGTATGAACTTACATTCTAGTTTCTTTCTTTCTTTCTTTCTTTCTTTCTTTCTTTCTTTCTTTCTTTCTTTCTTTCTTTCTTTCTTTCTTTCTTTCTTTCTTTCTTTCTTTCTTTCTTTCTTTCTTTCTTTCTTTCTTTCTTTCTTTCTTTCTTTCTTTCTTTCTTTCTTTCTTTCTTTCTTTCTTTCTTTCTTTCTTTCTTTCTTTCTTTCTTTCTTTCTTTTTCTTTCCTTCCCCTCACCTAAACAAGCCCGAGCGTTAGGGTCAAAACTTGAGTACTTGACAGCAGAATCAAGTTGAGGTATACATGTAAAGAAAAGATAATTTGAAAGATAATTTGAAGAAAGGTTATTACAATGGCAAGAAAATCTAATTTACCTTGCATTAAAATACAATTTCCCTGGCATTAAATTGTTCCGAAAATAATACGTTTGGCTAGCATGTAATCTCTTTATTATCCTCTTTTGAAAGTGTAATGTCTAACTCTTTATCATAAGCAAATACATTCGTTGACTGTATGTACTGTCAACCTGGTCAAAGTAAAGTTTAATCTGACTGGGTCTGAAAACGATTGAACATCCACACGGCACACAGGTAAGGGCAAAAACGAACGACATCTATATTACTAAAATAATGAGCGAAGTGTGTGTGCAGTGCCGCCGATAAAGGGGGTAAGGGATGCGTTAAAGTAAAGAAAGCATACTTTACTATGGGCCCGGTAAAAACAAACAAAAGGGACATCAGGGGCCGCAAAAAGTAAAGAAAAGATACCTTATAATTAAGGCACCTTTTCTTTCCTTTATACGGGCCAACTAAATGTCTCTTTTCTTGTCCATTAAGGTATCTCTTCTTTGCTCTTACGTTCCCTCTAAGAAATTGGTAACAAATATTATTGTCTGTCAATTAATGAAAGATTGTCAGTTTTCTTTAAAATTCGGTTATAGGGATGTTTTGGTTGAAATCTCACAAATTGTTGCAGTCATGTATTATTGAAAAGTCGAATAAGTAAAGATTCTTTGTTTTTCATGAAACTTGGTGAGAAGGGATAGCGTTGAATATCGAAAGTTCTTATGGTAATTTTAAGGTTATTTGAGGTCAGACAGATTGGAGGATTTTCATGAAACGTGTTGAGAAGGCATTCGTGATATAATACACATTTTATGGCAAATTATCAAAAATTGATATTTGTGACATTTAATGGTCCTCGAAGAAAAAATGATAAATCCAATAATATTTACTTAAAGTGTATGTAGCAGGAGGGAATTTTTTTCAAATTTCATCTACATACACTTTAAGTACATATCATTAGATTTATGAAAAATAGAAAAAAACATCAATTTTTAATAATTTGCCATTAAATGTTCATAATATATCTAATTTCGAAAAATCCAAAGTATTTGATGGGACATTCCTCGTATTTAGAATGAAATTCGATGTCTGATGTGCTCTCATGTCCCACAAAAGTACTGTACAAATGTTACTATCCGAGTCCTCAAATAAGAATTATATTTAAAAAAGCTGGTTGTCATTGGACTAAAAGTTTGGATACGTTAATTTATGTCATCGTCGATATAGCAATTAGTAACTTAAGCATAAGAAGAGTTTGTTTACAAAAGGCGCTAAATCCAATAGCTGCCTCGTGTCACATTTTTATGGTATATTTCAATATTTTTAATGTTTAAATGACATTTAACGATTGGAATGGATATGTTCGTAACTCTAGCTTATTTTGTAACTATTTTCAAAATCATTTTGTCCCCTAAAAATTCTCCAATCCAAAGTTTTAAAATGGCTGCCATTGGATTTAGCTCCTTTTGGAACAAAAAATATATTTTCTTTTATATTTATTTTAAGAAATTTGCAATTATTTTTGTTATAACTATACTAGTGGTCCAATGTTATTAGATTGGCAAGGTTACTGCTACTCTTAGGAATATCTGCAATTGAAGTTTACATAAAGCAGCCTTTTGATTTAGCGCCTTTTGAAACAAACTCTTTTTATTTATTAATATTGTTTATTTACTGAACAAATTATATACTCATTCATCTCTTTTATCACCTTCAGAAAATTCAAAACACTGTCGCTCGAATTCTCACTCTCACCAGAAAATCTTGCTATATCACCCCAATCTTAAAGGAATTGTATCGGCTTCCTGTCACACAAAGAATTGGTTTTAAACTTTATGTTGATTGTTTATAAATGTAATTGCTCCGTCATATTTATCTGAACTCCTTTCAAATGTTGTTCCCACCCGTACGCTTCGGTCTGGAAACATGCAACTTCTTCAAGAAACAAAATCCAACCGCACATGGCGTGACAGATTATTTGCAATTGCATCTCCACGTCTATGGAATGAACTGTCTATATATTAGAACTGCTAAAAATGTAATGTGTTTAAAAAGTTGTTAAAAACTCATCTTATGTCAGAGACATTCTGTAATTATTCAGTTATAACATATACCTTGATAAATACTGACAATGGAATGCTGAATGCATTTTGAGCAAGAACGTTTGGTAAATGTGAATGCACAAGATTATTTGTACAAGCAACTAACATGACTGGAATCCATCTTGACGACAGATCTGATATTTGCTGTTTTCATATTTGTGCGACTCTGCTATATATAAATATTAATTATTTAATGCATGTATTCTTTATTCATTTAGTTATAGCTTGAGCTTCATATGTGTAGTTTATTTTGCGTCTTAGTACGTATGCTGTATGTTAAGCGATATATGAACCTTTATTGTTATCATTGGGTATCCAAAAGTTTTTGACATCACCCAGAAGGAAAAGAGCTATATTGATGAAATTTTGTCAGTGTAATTACTGGTCCTTATGTACATTATTGTCCAAAAATGGTCTCATAAGTATGTTTAATTTTTTTAGGTGGCGCTATGATGGGCAATAGGCGCATAACCTTTTCATGATAAGATCCTCCACTTTTTTGAGTTTCTTCACTGTGGCCGCGTCATCCGTAATTGATTGACGTCCACTTCTTGGCTCATCTGTAAGGGACATGCGGCCAGTTTGTAAATTCCTTTTCAAAAGCAACAGTGCCATATGATGGGCAATCATCACCGCAGATAGCTTTCATAGATTTTCTGAGCATTTTAGGCCTAACCCTCCAAATGCAGGAACTTAATCAATCTGCGTGCCTCAATTTTCACCATCTTACAGGTTATGCGCCTACTGCCCATCTAGCGCCACCTGTAAAGAAAGTAAACATACTTAGAAGACCATTTTTGGACCATAATGTACATAAGGACCAGTGATTACACTGACAAAATTTCATCAATATAGCTCTTTTCCTTCTGGGTGATGTCAAAAACTTTTGGATACCCCTTCGTATGTTGAATAGAATGCTCTCTATAGAAATACGCATCGCATCCAACCTCTCAACGAAATGCTAAAGTGAAACAAAGTATTGACGCAAAAAACAAACGTTGGTTTTCTATCAGCTTCTTATTCTTTATTAAGTCAGCTTCTTATTCAAAGAGAATAATGGTTCTATCTGAAACCATCACAATAAACGTGATGAGTAATGTAACTATGGCAACTTTTATCAGCTTTAAAGTTGTGATTAGCTATGGTAACTTTGTATCAGTTTCAAAGGTTTTTATCTACTTCGACCGTAAAAATAAGTTAGTCATTCAGTCTGATTAATTAGTCAAAATCACTAAATTTGACTTAGTAAACTATTTTGACTAACTTTCCTCCCATTTCTTTGAGCAATAAATAAATAACTTGAATATAATAGTCAATACTTTATACTGTAATACAGCTTCAATCTTCGATCGATCAGCGTGTATGCGATATGCGAATAGACACTCGGGTAGGCTTCAAGTGCCTATTCTTTTATAAACTCGGTTGAATATGTCTTTGGTCTATAATGTGTTCACAGCGAATAAGCTAAGACTGATTTGGAAACCGAATCCACGCTTTAAATAGATTGACTTGTTCGACTTCTCTGCTGGTGAATATTGCACTGCGAAATTTAAAAACTTCTTTTGTATACTTTGATCAAGGTATCTTCAAATCTGATATTCTGCGGTTTTTTGATTATGTAACGAACTGATATGAAACCGAAAATGCTTTCTCCAAATTTAAGTTTCTAACAAAGGGTACATACAAAGATATCGATAATGATGTCAATCGAGAGCTTAGGCAGGATAATAGGAAATCACGTGACCAAAACCAAAAACTAAAACTCAATATTTGAAATGACCGAGTGCAAAATCATACGACGCCACGCGGTGACGCAGCACATGGAGGGTGCTACATAGTTATATACACAGATAAGATATAATCTAGGATATTGTTATTTAGCCCAGACTCATATAATTGGTAATAGGCCAATAGGTACATGACAATGAGTGCAAGTCGTGAATTGGGAGGCTAAACATCAATAATGAGTTTCAATGTATTATTCCATAGGGTTTGATAATAAATGGCAGGCTTTCCAATAAACATCAAAGTTGACTGGCACTTAACATTACAATGCAGCTTGTACAAGGAACGTTACTCTGTTGAAGGTTTACACCGATACAAAGATTCTATACACTTGTTTTGTCAAAAGAGAAGACAATAAGACACTTTAAATATTAAAATGTGAACCTTTGGTGTTTCATTTCCCTAACAGTACTACACGCACTACAAAATAATACTTGATATATAATACGCTGTGTCGCCGACCCAGTCCTTGGCATGCGAGGAGTCTCGGGTTTGAATACCACCCAGAGCAAACAACTTCTTTTTTGTTTTCTCTCTTCATTCCTTCCTTCTTTTAGTGTCAAAATGTGAACTTTTGTTATTTAATATCCCTAACAGTACCGGCTACTACAAAATACTACTTGATATATGCGCTGTTCGTGCGTGCATCCCACGTGGTGTGATGACGCAATCGCCCTAAGTGATAGTATAGGCCAACACCCGTGGACCCAGTGATTGTCATGCGAGGAGTTTCGGGTTCGAATCCCACCAGAGCAAACAATTTCTTTCTTTGCTTTCTCTCATTGTTCCTTCTTTCTTTCCCTTCCCGTCGCCAAAAAGCTCTTAGGCCGTTAGGGATATTATTTAAAATTATTACAGGTTTTCAAAATGAATTAGTAGTTATAATAGAGTGCAAGGTTTTCATGATGGTTTGAAAAAATATCAAAAAGGAAACATAGCTTTCCTTTAAGAGGTTCTCTTAAGCAAGATATTTGAACCAGACCCTATAATCGAGGCTTATAATACTATAATATACTTTAAAAAGAAATATTTACTCTAATCACTATTCATAAACACCTATAAGTGCATTATTATCATATTCAACCTATACACCAATCCGAGCAGCGTTTACTGTATTTGGCCCTCTATTGACGGAACCAAAATTGTACCAGTGCGGGAGATTTAATTTGTTCAATCAATTCATGATCGTGTATTGAAAATCACTGTTATGTACAATTCTGTATAGCACACTAACAAGTAAATGATGGAACCCCCGACCTTGGGACACCGCAGTTTTACGTCGGGGACACCGCAGTAATGGCCTAGTCGGATTGGTGTATACAATTACTGTTTTAACATTTTCACTCTAATCACTGTTTTTTTTTGTAAACACCTATTGTACGTTGTTATCATATACAACAAATATTACTGTTTAACATTTTTACATTTTATACTTAAGGGTGTACTACACCCCTCGATAAATTTGTGTCTATTTTTGCATTTTTCTCAAAAACTAATAACACAGTGGTAACAAAAGTTATGTATATGATAGGGGCAAGGAATCCAATTACTACACTGGAATTCCAGTGACCCAAGACAAGCGGCTCGTTATTTAAGATAAGAAATAAGGTACCGCTAGGATGTACCTCATTTCCTATCATATATACTAAACCACATGTCTTGAGTCACTGAAACTTCAGCGTAGTAATTGGATTCCTTGCCCCAATAATATACATAACTTTTGTTACCAGTGTATTATTATTGTTTGAGAAAAATGCAAAAAAAGTCACAAATTTACCACAGGGGTGTGGTACCCCCTTAAATAACAAATATTCACTCTAAACACTGTTATTTTTGTTATCATATTTAACAAATACAATTACCGTTTAATACTTTTACATTTTATACTTCAGAAACTAATATTCACTCTAATCACTAATATTGTTTTCTTACAAGCTTATAAGTACGTTGTTATCATATTCAACCAACATAGTTACTCTTTAATATTTTCACATTTTTGCTAACAAAATTATACGACTTGCGATGAAATCAAGATAACTACATTTTATATTTAAATAACAAATATTCACTTTAAACACTGTTATTTTTGTTATCATATTCAACAAATACAATTACCGTTTAATATTTTTACATTTTATACTTAAAAACAAATATTCACTCTAATCACTGATATTGTTTTCATACACGCTTATAAGTACGTTGTTATCATATTCAGAGTTACACTTTAACATGTTTACATTGTTGCTAACAAAATTATATGACTTGCGATGAAATCAGGATGGCTATTAAAAAGTTAATTGTCTTCATCCGCATCTTTGCGTTTACTCACTGCTCAAGAGAGGCTAAAACTTGACCCACGGCTATTAATTTTTTTATTTTTTCTATTAGCCCTGCACATGAAAACGGCGATGAATGCCTGGCGATAACGATTATTTGTAGCGCTATAAATCAACGGATTTATGACAGAATTAACGGTGCTAAATCCGCGGGTTATCCATTGCAGAACACCGTATAATTCCGTTTCAAATACGAATCCAAAATGGCCGTCACTGAGGTCTAAAATGGCGTCATTGATACGGAATGTAAAGTATGGCAAGTAGCAAATTAAAAATGCAGTACCATTAACGATTAAAAGTTTGGCAACTTTTTGCTCCTCAACACTCTTGTTACAAGCTCCTTCGATCTTTCTATGGTGCAGTTTGTTGATTATAGAATAGTAAACAAACGAGTTAATAACTACTGCAGTTGTATATGGAATTGCCTGAACGATGTAAGCAAAAGAATAAAAGAAGCGATGGACTGGGACACAATGCTTCAAAACAGTAGCCGCGTCATTATATTTTCCAGCATCCGGCCATAAAACACACGATATTCGTAGTCGGGTAAGCGCAGGTACTATAAGTCCCGTGTAAAATGTACCAAATATCCAGGCAGCTATTACCAGTTTATATGTACGACCTTTTGTGATCACTACACGATGTTGTAGGGAATGACAGATTGCCAAATATCTTTCAAAACTTACCAGAACTACAATACATAACGATGTGAAATGTGCAATGTATAAAACTCCATATAGCGTACCACACCCTAAACTAGAATTTACTGGTCTTGTTTTCAAGTCAGGTGATAACAGATATGCAACGAATATATCATAAACCATTGTTCCGATGAAGAGAAGATCACATACTGCGAGATTAGCCAAGTACGTATTGGTTGTGGTGCGCATTCCCGGAATTTTGGCAACAACCACGAGAAATGCAACATTTCCAACAATCCCAAATGTCATCATGACTGGAAAGAAAACTAAGATGACAAATTTCTCGATTTCTGAGAAAAAATATTTTGAATCAATGATATCAGTGGAAACATTTCTCAGATCAAGCCATTTGCTGGTATCACCACATGATGAAGAAATCAGATAATCTGATGTTGAGTCGGTCACATTCTCCATATCCAGTAAAACTTGAGTTTGCTTGTTAAATATACGTGCAAGGTTTTTACATAGGCTGTAAGATGTACACGTCTGTTACTACTGCCTTCGCAAACAGCACTAACATGCAAACCAGTTGGCAGAAATAGGGGCTATTTTAGGAGAATACAGTCACTGCACGTTGGCGATGATGTGAAGTCTCGGTGATCAAAATAACCAGTGGCGGTGAGCTTGCGGGGAGGGAGTGTTGGAGGCAGGAGCGTAGGTAGGGATCGACCCATAATCACCATAGACCAAAAAGGTCCACTTTGCGATCGTAGCGAGCCAACAAAAATGTCAAAAATGTGCCCAATTACCAGCGTAGCGTGCGAGAAAACTAGGTTCTTTATAATTTGTGTGGTCAAAAATATCCAAACAATTAGGAAAATGTCCAAAGAAGGTCCCATATTTCGAGATCATTCATCCCCTCCCCCCAATCCTGGCTACACCCCTAGTTGGAGGGAGTTTCTCCCCTCGAGTTTTGAGATTTTTAAAATCACCCATTTGTGTGATTGAATTATAAAGCAACACTTTAAGCCTTATCTGCGAAAAAACATGCATGCAAAATACTATTGTTTACTTTTATTTTGTTACTTTTTGAACACAGAAAAAAAATCACCTACGAAATGAGTACAAACAATCTTTCACTTTCACTAAAAACTCACCATAACTTTGAATTTAAAAAAATCAAATTGGCCGAAGGCCTAACAACATGATTTTCAGGGGATTACTGCAGTCCAACGCTTTGCTCACTTGTAGGGATTATGGGAGTATGTTTTATTGTTTCTTTTTTCTTTTTATATCTTAAGAAGATCTCGGTGCAATACAATGTAATTTACTAAGAAACTGAATTTGCAGACACAAGACAGATGTGTACTTACACAAGCAATTGAAGACCTGAGCGCAAGAAGACCATAAGTCCAAATCTTTCACAACCTTTCATGATGTTTTCACCCTGGAACATGTATTAAACATTATAAAACCCTAAGAAACTATACGTAACTTTAGTGTATACATCTTGAGGGGCCAAGTGGACTTACGGTCTTCTTGCGCTCAGGTCTTCAATTCTTGATCTGTGTTGGCTGCAACCATAATGCTAATGACAATTTCGCCCTCTTTTGCAGTAAACGTATTGTGTATGTTATCATCATGGACAGAGTGCCTTCAAACGAGCCACGGGAGTGCTTTATCATTAGACAACGGTTTTCAATCACAACATAACGAACTTTCTAAAGTCGTTTTTAGAATAAAGTAAAACAACGGTAATTTAATGCACAGGTTTGGAAAGCATGATTACCTTTTAGAAATAGCCGAGTAGGAGGGATTTGAATGAAAATGAAAAGCATCCTATGTATTAAGAAATATATGAACATTAACTATATATCATACAAACTTGACATTAAGTATGGAAATATTAATCAAGAAGTACAACGACTAATCTGAAAGGGTTCTGCATAAACCGCACTGATTTAATATTTATTGGGGTGTTGATTTAATATTTATTGGGGTGTGTCGGACAAGTGTTATAAGCATAGCTTAGCATACTGTACACAAGTAAACAGTGTTCATTGGACAACCAGTAATCCACAATATTGTTGTTGTACCGGTAGTTTATAACACTTGACCGCAGTGGGGGACATTCAAACTTTCTGAGTACGTACCACTTTTAAGAGCCATATTTTAAGCTCATCCCATTTGCAAAAAAAAAATGCTCATTGCAAGAACATTTTAGCTCTGACGAATGCCAATTGCCGCAAACCCCATCAAATTGAGCATGCTTAAATCCGCCATTTTAGGAAAATGCACTGCATTATGAGCACCATTAAATTCAAACTCATGGAAAGAACATTTTCTATCAAACAATTAATGAGCACCATCTCCCGACACGCCCCAATTAATATTTAGCCCGTGTGCTTCATGCAGAGCCCTTCCAGACTAGTCTTGACACTTCGTGAAGAAATATTTTATACTTACTGTCAAGCCTGTATATAACGATTTGTGATACCCAATCGCGGTATAATTGTTCTGGCTTAGAAGTCAGAGTATTTAAGACTCTTTTCTGACTTTTCCTCGTAATTCAATTCGTAGTCTTGAGCACATACTGCATGTGATTATGGTTTGGTACTGTTATGAACGACAATGGGGACAATTTAAGGACAAATTGGGACCGATTGGAACCTACTGTGAAGATGATTATGATAACTACTACTTTCGTTTTGAAGTGACAACCAGACAGATGTTTTGGAGTGTTTTCCATTTGATGCGGTCTGTAATGGTTGTAAATGATCTTCTACCTAATCACGAATGTCATAATATAAGCCTAAAGAGCTATTTGATTTTGCATATTAATTTCATTATAAAGCTCTATGGAAAAGAACATTAATCTTTTTTTTTTTATCTTACCACAGTGTACACCAGGTACACCGTGCTTTTATTTTATCAGCAGAGTACATAGCATGAATGATATAATCATAGCTAACAAAATGATATATGATATGTATAAATACAAATATATGCAATGCATTTGTATTCAATAAACATGATACGGTATAATAGGTCACGGTGGCTCAGTGGTTACGGCCTTGGACTCATAATCTGAGAGCTTGCACGACGTGCGTGGGTTCGATTCCCCGTCCCACCACCGTGTTGCGCCCTTGGGCAAGGCGCTTTGCCTCGCTTGCCTCACCCCACCCAGGTGCAATGGGAAGCTGTTAGGGGTAGTCACAGTCGTTGTACTGATGGACCCTGCGCCACTTGTAGGCTGCAAACGTTGTTCGGACATATTCTAATGACGGCGGAATAAATGTAAAGCGCTTAGAGGCTGTTTACGGCATAAAGCGCTATATAAATGTCTACATTTATTTTATTTTATTATAATTATTTTACACAATGGAGTTCCAACGTTTGTGCCATTCATTTACCCTACTGCTAGTATATGACACGCTTTTTTCAACATAACAAATGTAAAAAGTTTATTATCGGTACTAATGTACCTATGAAGAAAAACATATCTAAGTTGGGTCGATCGGGAGGCGAACAATGGAATTTTATAGATATCACACAAATTCAGATCAATATTATCAAGGATATACGGCTATTTCTCCTGAGCGATTGGTGCTTTGAAGAGCTTTCTCACACAAATATTACAAATTATTTTACACACTTTAACAGACTTCGTAATTCTGGTAAGCATCTCCTCCTAAGTTGAATTTAAATTATCATTGTCCTCCCTCCTATTGACACCCCTTTCCATTTAAGTGGAATGGCATATAGAAGTGAACAGTATTCCAAAAAGTTACACTTCAGATTAAAATTATCATGTAAACTAAAACATCCATAAACCGTTCACAAAAGTCTTTTTTCATGTTTCCATATAGGATTGAAGTATATACATTTCAATAAGATATTATAATACTATGGTAAGGTTGGTTGGATGATGGGAGTATCAACTAATGTTGTGTGCTCATATAATGAGAAAAAAAAGCTGACACAAAAGAGGAATGGTACGGGTTATATAAACGAGACCACAATGCTTGATATGCGAGGTATTATTTCCACCCTATGGACATGCTTTTTCTTTTTAGAGCAAAACGCCCAAAATGTTCGTTTTGATATATTATTGACTTTAAAGCAAGAACCACAAGATACATAAAAAAAAATTAATGCAACTATTGGCTTCCTTGATTTATTTCCTATAAGATCATTGTAGCATTATTTAATTATTTCATATTAAGAGGTACACTACACAATTAAATGGCTAAAACCCTTTTTTCTGTCAAAAAAAATATTGTTACACGAAACGTATTCCACACGTAGCCGCCATGCTTGTCAGGCTCATTCTGTATTAGAAAGGGCAAGGACATTTTGGGAGACGTTTTATTTTTCATTACCAGTGGAAGTAAGCCTACATTGCAAAATATTATTTTACACAACATCTTCAAAAATAATGTCAAGTGTATTGCATGCTGGTTCTATATGCATACAAAAGAAAGACATGTCTATTGAGGATGTTTCGCTTTAGTGCCAGTATCAAATTGCATACAAATAAACCTATTCTCTCAAAATCAAATGAAAAATGTTGACACGGTGTATGTTGGGTTTATTTGAACCTTCATCTTTTACTGCCTCACGTATTGCCAAAATAACTTTCACCATGTTGTCAAACTGTATAGGCAAGGAGATGAGGCTCACCTTGGCGTGACTTGTAGTGAAGCAAAATTATCGTCAGATCGGCAAAGCGGCAAGCGGCAAAAAGTCTAAAACCAGAAATAAATGTTGCAAAACCAAGCAAATAATAATGTATGAGCTAGCTCTCAAATTCAGTGTTTGTTTTGCTTTCTCGGGGGTGATTAACTCCTACCAGAGATGCTGCA